>NW_022111324.1:43332627-43333619 GCF_000313985.2 Echinops telfairi | reverse complement strand
CAGTCTCCCACCCACCGCCCCTTGCTGAGGGGCCTTGGAAGAGCAAATGTATCTTGATGAGCCTCAGTTTCTTCACTTATTAAATGACAGGGTTGGACTAGAAAAACTATAATTCTTTTCTGTCCAAGAGTAATTATGGTTACAGGACCACAGCTAAATTGAGACATTGCTGCAGCCTTTAATTGTCGGTGGTGGAACTAGTACAAATGCCGCAGGAAGTTCTTTGGCTATGCTTTATCCGTAATAGAGCAATGTCTGTCATTAAAAAAAAAGACAAGCAAAAGCAAAAAAAAAAAAGTCTCTCCAAAATGTCCTTCAGATATTTGATTTTCTTCCCAAAGTGAACCAAAGTCAACCTCCCTAATTTTTTCCCAACAAAACAATAATGAATACTGAAAAAGGTAATATCAAATGAAAAAAAAAATCTCCAATTGGAAGATTACCTCATCTCTTCCTTTAAGTATAGGATCATAACAAGTGGGCGAGTCAGCCTATACATATACAGTTTTGCTTCCTTGGGAAGTTCAATATGAATAGAATGTTTTCATTTTAATTGGTAAAGATCCTTTTTACAAAGTTAATGAGTTAAATATAATCCTTCATCTGGATATAAGAACTCAAGGGCGGAGCACTCAGCTGCCAGGGTTGGTGATTCTTGGCCCACAACACCGCAGGAGAAAGGCCTGCATGTAGAAAGCACGATGTGGTAGTTTTACTCTGTCACATGGAGTCATTCATTTGACAATGAACTTGATAGCTCCTGACAAAACACAACCAAGAAGTGTAAGCTATTAGAAATAAAAGTACAAGACTTTTTCGTTTACCTTTAGAATCAATGATCTTATAATCTAAAGGAGTAATGTAAACGATATCTTTTTATTCAAGCCCTGCAAAGCACTGAGCAGAAGATACTGCTGTCTAGGTGTTCTCTGAACCACTGTGGCTCAGATGATTTTATACTCAGCCGTGAGCTGAAAGGTTGGCGGTCCAAC
>NW_022111324.1:43302557-43332320 GCF_000313985.2 Echinops telfairi | reverse complement strand
GAAGGACCACAAAAGGCCCTGTCTTGAATGAAGCAATGTAGATGCATTGACAGCCTTGAACTCTGTGGTTTACCATCAAAGGACACTTCCTTTGCACCTTACAGCGGGCATGAAAACAAAGGAAAGTGATCCTATTCTTCAAGAAGATCAACTAAACAATGCACACACATGCTTATTAAATAAAGTTCTGGTGGAAATTTCCTTCAAGCTCCCTTGTAAATCTTTGCAGGCTTTATGTACTCCTTGTAGTGCCGGGCATGGCACAGCTTTGTTTCACTCAACTCTGTGTCCTCAGCACGGAGAAGAGTGTCTGACACATGGAGCATGCTGCATATACATCGATTATACACACGAGTGTTTTCACACAGAGGGAATGGTACGTGAGGTTGAATCTGAATAATTCCTTACTGCAGAACACAATTCTATTGCACCCTTTTAACTTGATACTTTTGAAATCTCACATCTAAATGTTATGGATTGAGTTCATACAGTTCTTTAGACTTTGTGGAAGAAATAGTTATTAGAGATTCTTAACAAAAACTATAACAAATGCAATTTACAGATCATTTTGATCTTCTTCTCAACTATTCCATGTTTCGTTTAAGGAGCCAGGGGAAGAATGTCATAAAGGATGGACATAGGTCTGCTCTTCAGCTTAATATATGCTTTTCTGAAATAACAAATGTAACTACAAAGATTTGCCTGAGAGGTTAAAAAAAAGGGTCAGTTAACTGGAAGTTAGCCTTTCATTCTCTAGCTGTTGCTCTTCATTTTCACTAAAGAAATTCCTATATACTATATTAAAAGTGTGATGGCTTTATTTTATTTTTAAGTTTCTATAAACCTCACTCATTTTCTACTAAAAATTCAAGCTGCCATGCGGCTTGTTAATGTATAGAACTATAACCCTTTGTTCTGCTCTCCCCATATCTTTCTCTTAAGTCAAGGCTTGCGCACTAACCCAACCAGGGCAGTCCCGCTCGGTTGGTACATTGATGGAGGTATCCTGTCATTTCCTCTACTGGAATATTGTCAATTCACTCATTCTTGAAAGTCTCTCTCCTCAACAACTTCAGAGGTCTTTTCAAAGTCCCCTTTTTCTTTCTTCTTTTCATAGTTTCAAATAAATCTCTGAAATGAAAGCTAAAAGGAGAGGTTGTACCAATGGTCAATAATACTAGAATATTGATCATTCTTCCAGATCAATCCATAACAGATTTTGAGATAATTAATTTTACTGGGGAAAAATAAGTACTCAAATAATACAATAATAAATAAACTCAAATAATAATAATACAACATTTGTTTTAATTTAGCACATAACGTGTATTGTTTGTCCACCCATTAATTAAGTACTACTGAATGTTCCATATCCCATGGAATAGTAATGTTAATAAATCATTCTAATCAACATACTTTCATAAAACCACAGACAACCTAAGATGAAGTTGATAATACAGTATATTTGGGATGATGAGGGGTACATTGCAACCTGACTTCAACTGTTGTTACTGAGTGCTCTCCAGTGGAGTCTAACTCAGAGAATCATGCAGAGCAGAGTAGGCCTGACCGTTGGTTAGCCTCTTAACTGGAGCACATCCCCCAGTGTTTTATCCCATGGAGCCACTGCTGAGTGTGCATCCCCCTGACTTTTCAGTTAACAGTGTGCATTCTGTGTAATGATAGAAGCACATGTAAAGGAGAAAAATCCTTGAAACGTTTGTGTTAAAAATCCAAACATAACCTTTAATGATTCTTTTAGCCATCTAACTTTATTATTTTCATAAGTATGCAAGTTTATATGTTTTAAAATATTTTAAAAGGAAATAAACTTGCTACGTTAGAAAAGACTTCATAATTGCTCTCTTTAAAATAAGACTCTAAAGCATGATCTATAATCCATCCATTTATCTGTCTCTCTATGTATTTAAATACCGACCTCCCTTCGCTGTCTTGGAGTCCCTGGGTGGGTTAAGCAACTAACAACACGGTGAGGTTCAAGCACATTCAGAGGTGCCTCAGCTGTCATACCTGGAGACTGCCTTCTGGAAAGACGCAGCGATGAAATCTCTATGCAGCACAGCTCGACTCTACTCTGCAACCCACAGGGTAGACATACACCGGAATTGACCCCCTTGTAGCATGTTTGTTTATATGGTCATTATCTCATTCATGGCAAAGTACATATTATGGAATAGATAATATGATCTTATTTCGACTAATGAGGAAGCAGTCTTAGAGAATTTAAGTAGTTGCTTAGGGTACACTGCAAAATCATGAGAAATGCAACATATTCAAGTAAGCATAATTTTATAGCAAGCCTTCTAGATCCTGCTGCTCGCATTCTTAGGCCACACAAACCCCAATGAAAGATCCTTTCAGACATTCATGGAAAGACATGTTGTGAACAAAAATTATGCATGGGTTTCAATGTTTTCCTGTTTTTGTGCCAGAATAAAGTTATACTAACTTGTTTTTGTTCTTGTTTTTCAAAGATCATTTTACTGAGGGCTCTTACAGTTCTTATCACAATCCGTAATAAATTGTATCGAGCATATTTGTATATATGTTGCCATCATTATTTTCTGGACATTTACTTTCTATTGAGCCCTTGGTATCAGCTTCTCTTTTTCTCTGTCCACTACCTCAGTGCATTGCCATAAAAATACAATAAACCTGAACAATCTAGCTTAGAGTCCCATTCAGGTGGACTGTGAAATTGAAGCAAGAGCAAACATCAAATGTGTGGTGAAATTTGGGTATAAAACGGTGAACCCACTGATGTGCTATGAACAATGTATGAGAAGGTCCCAAATGGATCAGCAAATGAAGAATGGGTAATGGTGACCCTGACACCCCCAGGGGTAGAGCGTCCACATCATTTGCTTAAGAAATCATCTCACGTGTGCCGAGGTGAAGAGGACGAGCAACGGAAACAACAGCTAGCACCATCGCACACTGAGATTGGGTCAGCTTATGCCATTCTTATCGAGAACTTAAATAGACAAAACGCAAAGTGCTTTGAAAAGATAGACATGGTCCAGTCAAAGGAAACGCAAGCTGCTCAAGATCAAAATCATTGACATAATTTCAAGATTCTCAGGACATTTTTCTTGTTGACGTTTTGATGGGCCCATGAACAATAACATCTGCTTATTAGGAGAGTGTTTTGAGAAAGCAGACTTTAGCACTGTAGTACACTGCAAATCTTCACTAGACTCCTCCACCATGACAATGTTCTTGCTGATTCACCTCATCAAACAGGCTATTTTTCTAGAATTATCATGGGGAATCATTAGATAGCTAACTGACAGCTCAGAATAGATGCCTTCTGACTTCTATTTGTTTCCTAATCCAAAATAATCTTAAAAAGGCACTCGTTTTTCTTAGTCAACAATGTGAAAATGACTGCATTGACATGGTTCAATTCCCAGGGCTTTCAGTTTTTCGGGGTAGACTAAATGTTTGATATTATCTCTTGCAAAGTTGTCTTGACGTTGATGGAATTTATGTTGAGAAACATATTTCTATTTATTTGTTTGTTTAATTTTTCCATAAAGTGTTTGAAGTCCTCTGGTCTATATTGCTTGTTTCTGGTTGAGTAACTAACAATGAAGATATAAACACTTACAAACAAGGTGGCAGCTATGATACAATTTTTAAAGTATGACATTATTAGCAGTGACTGAAAGGAAAGCATTATTTTATGGTTGGTAACCCGTAAGGATTTTTCTGAGAAGGTGACATTTAAACGGAGATTTGTATGTCAGGAAGGAAGGAAGTACAAGAGAATAAAAAAGTGGCAGCTATGACTGCAGTATAGAGGTAAAGCTTGGAGTCTTCAAGGACCATAAATGTGAGCAGTGTTCTGAATGATAGAAAATGAGATTAGAGAGGGTTAAGTAGAGACTGACTTCTGTAGGGCATTGTTGAACACCCAACCAACTTGGACTTAATGTCAGCCTTATGAAAAGATACTTAAGTGTCCTTAAGTTTAAATAGGATAATGACATGGTATTGACTCATTGTCAGATAAAATTTATATTTGTAATTATTGCCTGTGGATATGTATGTGTGAATTCACATAGAACATTAACTATATTGAATTGAAGACATTTATACTTTTAAAGGATACATTCACAAAGTAAAAATCCTGAATCATCACCTGACAGAAGAGTAAACATTAGAGGATAGGCTTTAAAATATCTCATTCAAGGGGGAAAAAAACTGTTGAAAAATGAATTTGTACACCTTTTCAAAGTATTTAACCAACCAGTATTATGCAACATTTTTTTACAATAATGTATAATTCTTGTATTCATCCAAATAACGTATGTTATGACTTTTTTGACAATAGCAATTCACATACTATATGACTTTGGCTTTAAAGTAATTTTCCAGAATGACAAAACAAATCCAGCTAGTGAACATGCTTCTGATGCGAATGGATCTTATTGCAGCTTTGAATACTAATGCTATGTTCCAAACTAGAAGGAAGTATATTAGGGACTAAAGTATCAATTTGTTGTGAAACTTTTATTCTTTTTTATTTACTTTCAATACTTTGAGATATAAATACATCGTTTTAAAATTTGTGATCTCCAAAGAGAGTTTTCATCCTATTTGAATGATCATTAGCACATTAGAGAAGCACGCTTTCTGTGATGCCATTCTTTTGGGTTCATATTACTCATATTTGAAAATGTTCTTTTGTTAAACTATATTCACATTTGTGAATGATTAAAAAGTGCTGTGAATCTCTAGGAGCACATTCAGCAGGAGTTAGAACAATGTAATATTTTTTGACCGACTGGCACTTACTGCTTGTAGACAATTGACTAATTAGTACAGAATATGTACATAATAATCAGATAAAACAAATCATTCAGGCACCTCATCTCTTAAAACATGAGCTTCTGTATTAGAAAGGGAATCTAATTGATCCTGTTTTACTCTAATTCATCACTGTAATTAGAATTTTGCTGCCTGGACAAACTAAATAAGCCTAACAATTTTATCTATATAGTTTAAATAGCACAAGTGCTTGACTGTTGGTTTACCCTACTGTGATGCCTTGTGTGTTGCTGTGATGCTGAAAATGATGTTACCAGTATTTTAAACCCCAACAGATACACCTAAGTTGAACAGGTTTAGTTGATCCTACAGATTAAGAACAGACTTTGAAGAAGAAATAGGTTCCCAACTTCGGAAGGATTAGCCACTGAAAAATTATGAATCTCAGTGGAACTTTATTAGAGAGAAAGCCGGAAGATGAGCTTCTCAGATCGAAAGGCACTCAAAATATGTCCGGGGGAAAGCTGCCTCCTCAATGTACAGCATGATTTCAATGGGGTTGTTAAGAATGGGGTAAAACTCAAAATGAGAGTTGCGAAGATTTATTACTAATGAGAATGTGAAGTCCGTAAAGTATGAATCTGGGCACACTAAAAATCATCAAAAAATTAAATGGAAAATATTCCAACTAAAAATGGGGATGAGAAGAATTCCCCTTGCTCCCACTTTTATTCAATATTGTCCTGGAGGTCCTGGCTATAATACAAGGCAATGGATGGATATCAAAGGTATATGTTGGGGGAAAGATGAAATGAAATAATCATTATTTGCAGATGATATGTTTTTATATATTGAGAAGCCCAAAGGCTCCACAGCAGGAGTGCTGGAAGCAATAGAGAAATATTATAAAGTGACATGATACAAGATCAAGAACCAGATTACGTTGCTATATATATACAACTGATGGGATTAGACAGGAAACGACATCAAGAAGGTAGTACCCTTCACAATAGCCAAGCATCAATTTAAATATCTAGGGATATACCTAACCAAAAAAACCCAAAATATCTGTATTAGAAAAACTACAGGACATTACTACAATAAACAAAAGAGATCTTCAACAATAGAAGAATATCCTATGCTCATGGACTGGAAGACTCAATACCATAAAGATGTCAGTCCTGTGTAAAGCATTATCTAAGTTCAAAACAATCTTGATACAAATACAATACCAGCATCATTTTTCAAATAAATAGAAAGACTAGTTACCAACTTCATATGGAAAGGGACAAAGCCCAGTATAGGCAAAGAAGTCCCCAAGAAGAAGAATAAAGTGGGCAGGCTTGTAATATGGGACTTTAAAACTTATTATACAGCCATAGTTGTCAAAACAGGATGGTGCTGTATAATTATAGATACTCAGACCAATGGATGAGAACAGAAAATCCAGAAATAAAAATAGCAGTATTCAGACACCTGATTTTTGATAAGGGCCCAAAAATATCATATGGAAAGCAGATAGCCTTTTGAACAAATGATGCTGGAAAAACTGGATATCAACCTGCAGAAGAATGAGCCAAGACCTGTAACTCACTCCATGCACAAGAACAAATTCAAGGTGGATAACAGACCTCAAAGTAAAAGCTAAAACTTTCAAGATCATCAATGAGAAAACCGGGACAAAGCTAAGAACCTTAGCACAGGGAATAATACATTGCCTATCATGAATAACGAAGGATTCACACACAGAGGAAGAGAAAATGATTAGTGGGACATATAAAAGACAAAACAGTTGCATATAGCAGAAGACTCCATCAAGAGAGTAATTGGAGCCCACAGACTGGGAAAA
This sequence comes from Echinops telfairi, assembly GCF_000313985.2. Taxonomy (NCBI): domain Eukaryota; kingdom Metazoa; phylum Chordata; class Mammalia; order Afrosoricida; family Tenrecidae; genus Echinops; species Echinops telfairi. The sequence continues at coordinate 43,325,677 of NW_022111324.1, read as the reverse complement.
GATATTCAGTAACGACATATCAGACAAAATCTATAGAATCCTGCAAGCTTGCAACAAGAAAATCAATAGCCCATTGAAGAGGTGGGCAAGAGATTTGAACAGAAGAAAGAGATTTGAACAGAAGATTCACAGAGGAGGAAACTTGAATGGCCTATAAAGAAAATGTTCCTGATCATTAGTCATGTAGGAATTGCAAATGAAAATAACTATGAGATACCACCTAACACTCACAAAGATAGCCCAATTAAAAAAAACAAAACAGAAAATAACAAATGTCGGAGGGGGTGGTGAGATAGGAACTCTTATTCACTGCTGGTAGTCTTGTAGATATGTATAGCCACTTGGGAGAGTGATTTGGCGATACCTAAATTGAATTACCATAACACCCAGAAATTCCACTACTGGACATATACCCAGAAGAAATAAGAAAAATGACATGACCAGATCTCTGCTCATCAATGTTCATCACTGGGCAGTTCACAATCACAAATATATATATATATATGAAATAGCCTCAATTTCTATCAATGGATGAATGGATTACAAGCTCTAGTATAAAAAAAAACCCTCTGGGAAATGCAACAGAAGACTATTAATCCCTAAAAATGAGTAATGGAACTATGAACCATCTCATCTCAGGGAAAGAGTTGGAAGCTATTTTGCTGAGTGAAGTTAGCCAAACATGAAAGATCAAGAACAACATGAATCCACTGAGGGAAGTGCAAAAGCAGAATGGGGACAAGGGAGAAGAGGCACCACACACAAGTCTCCGGCTTTGGACCAGCTATTCTGGCATGAGCCAGACCAAACCCCATGTTGCGTATGTCATCTAAAACAGATGCAGACAGCACCTGCGCTGAAAGGCATCTTCCCACCTCCCTCTCACATGCCTTTAAGGCCCACCTGCGGGTAGGGTAGGAAAAGCAAAGGCAATGAGGAGCCTGGGCACTAACCCACCCAAGGGGAGAGTATTGTTTATATCTCCACAGGAAAGAGAGAGTGAGAGTACCCTTATTTCAGTGTGCCAACCCTTGAGGGCAATGTTCCTGCTCAGAGCAGCTCATTCCCAGAGAGACTCCAGGACTGACCTCAACTCAATACATGACATTCTATCCCTACAATACAGTGCTGCAGAGGACAGCTCTGAAGACACAGTTCAAAGAGAAAGTCTGGTCTGACCCACACACATGGGGGCAAATGAAGAGGAGACCACAACAGATCAGTGATGGGAGTGAAGGCACAAAGTCCCAGAGGAATCCCAATTGTAGGCTTCTGACTCAAGGGGCAGCACTTGGCACCATAGGCTGGGGGTTACTCACAAGGGACCCACATGGAAAGTCTAAAGGCATAAAGGGGTGGGGTGGGTATGGGGGTGGCACTACACTGCTTTATCCCTGACTGCAGGAATAGCATTTGGGACTTTGACTATGCTTGCTTTCCTACACGAATGCTGAAGAGTAAAAGGGAGCATGTATTTTAAATAAGCAGGACCAAGGATATGGAATCATAAAAGAAATGGGGACTACACAGATGATTTATGACGTGCCCTTCTCTTGATTTAACAGAGAGCGATTCAGCTGCTCTATATCAGGATCCCTGTTAGACTTGTGAGTATCTGTGTGTATTTGTTTTTTCTTGGTGCTTATCTGTACGAGAAAGGCAGGATAGGCAATCTTACAGTCACTGGACCAACTGTTCCTGGGGGCCATGGGAGGGAGGAGGTGGGGAGGGGAGCGGTGAGTCAATAATAATAATGGGTTCTAAAACTGATGGTGAGGAGGATATAACTCTCCTGGTTGTATCTGATCAGCTGAATTGTAACTGAGAGGAATTACTGAAAGGTGAACTATGGGTAAACATGATAGTGGGGCAGGAGGAAAAAAAGAAAAGAAAAAGAGGGAAGAAGAAAAAATGTATATATGTAAATATATGTGTGTTTGTTTATATATGTGTATATAAGCAAATACAACAAGGAAGCAGATAGACTTTGGGCCTCTACCTAAATCTTACCTCAGGACAGTTTGTTCTAATAATGTGGCACTGAATGATACTCACCTTCCTGACACAATCGCTGAAGACAAAATGGGTATATAATCAAATGTGGTGAAGAACGTTGATGGTGCTCTTATATATTAAGAGATATAACATCTGGGGTCTTAAAGGCTTATAGTTAAACAAGCAGACATCTAGGAGGGAAATAACAAAGTCCACATGGAAGAATCACACCAGCCTGTGTGATCATGAGGTGTCCATGGGAAAAGATGTGAGAAATTCAAAAACAAGCAACCAAATTGATGTTAAGGGGCATGAATGTAGGTGAGACCTGAAAGCCATCTGTAAGATAATTGGATAGTCCTTCTCAGAAGGGCCACACAGAAGGGATGATAAATCCAGGGGGCGGGATAGCACTGATGGACCACACAACTATCCCCTAGTTCTTTAATATTTCCTCCCTGTATGATTATGCTTTTTATTTGTTTTACCTTATTAATCATGTAAGATTTGCGTAGGTTCATTTGTATGTTTAAGATCGTTCAATGCATGAAAGCCAAGTGAGATAACCCTTCAGAAACTGTAACACAAGTAACGGTTCCCTGAAGGTACAGGTAGGGGGTGGGGATGGGAGCTGACAGCATTGATGACTGTGTAACACCACTCACTGGGATCGAACAACAGAATTGTATGTGAATGTATATATTGGATGTGTAAGATATGGCAAAAATCAATCAATAAATAAGGGTTCCTGGGGGTAAGGGTCGGGGTGGGAGGGATAAATAGGAGCTGATATCCAGTGTTCAAGAAGAAAGAAAATGTTTTGAAACTGACTGTGGTAGAAATTGTACAATAATACTTGAGGTGATGGAACTATGGAACGTTATGATATCTATAAAAGTTCCCAATAAAAGGATTAAAAAACAAACAAGAAAAACAAAACAAAACCAAAAAATGAAATAGAATAGGATAAGAAATCCCTATGCACTCATCTTCTATACCAGTGTCAACCTATGTCGAATCACAACCAACACTGATCTCATACAATGTTTAAGCAAATCCAAGACATCACATAATTTCATTAATAAATGTTTAGTTTTCATCTTTAAAAATAAAGATTTATGAAAACAACAATAGAAAAATTAAATGGAATATTTAACGATCAATATCCTAGGTATTGATGAACTAAAATGGACTTGTATTGGTTATTTTGAATCAGTCAATCTTCTGGTTTACTATTCAGGAAATGACGATTTTGAGAGGAATGGTGGTGCTTTCATGGTCGAATAGAGTATTTGAAAATCTATCTTTATATACAATGTTGTCCTATAAGGAAGTCTAATTAATACAACTATTATTCAAATTTATGCACAAACCACTAAAGCTAATGATGAAGAAATTAAAGAATTCTAACAACTTTTAAAAATCTGAAATTGATCAAACATGTGATCAAAATGTACTGATAATTATTGGTGACTGGAAAAAAAGCATCTGTAGTAGGAAAATATGACCTTGGTGATACAAAGGAATTTGAAGATCACATGATAGAATTTTGCAAGACCAATTGTTTACTTCTTCATTGTAAACACCTTTCCCCAACAACTTGAACAGGGACTTGACACATGGACCTTCCCAGAGAGAATACACAGGAACCACATTGATGACATTACCAGCAGGAAACGTTCTAAGAAGTGCACTATTAGCAGCCGGAGTGACTGTGGAACAGGCTCATGTGTCCGTCCAGGTTTAAGTTGAAGACAACGAATACAAGTCCCAGAGAGCCACAGTCCGTGCTTGCGTCCACCTTGCGCACATGTTGAGAGCCTCTGCAGAACAGATCAGCCACCCTGACTATTGATGATAGGACCTGAGGAGCCGGCATGACAGCAAGAGGATCTCACGCAAGCAAGCAAATACTGATTTAAAAGACAGACGGACAGACAGAAAGAGAAGGGAAAGAAGGAAGAAAGATCAACATGGAAATCTGAAAAGACTGAGATTTGCTACTGTACCTGAAGTAGCTCAAACCAATGGAGGAAATTATGAATAAAAGAAGTAAATAGAACGTTTCAAAGGACAGCTTGAAAAGACAATGTAGAGTATCATACGAAATGTAAAAAACAACAACACAAACCTGGAGTTAGAAAACCAAAAAGAAGAACACTACCAATTTATGTTAAGTAGAAAGAACTGAAGCAAAAAAATAAATAAGTCTAGAGTCACAATATTGAAGTCTTCTATTAATCATAGCTTGAATTATGCAGGCAGCATCAAAACACGATGTCAAGAAATATACAGGCTTTGTACCAAAAAAGAACCAGTCAATATCCAACCATTTGAAGAGGTAACATATAATCAAGAACCTGTGATATTCGAGGAAGTAATCTAAGCTGCATTGAAAGTATTTATGCAACACAGGCTCCAAGAAGTCATAGAACACGGCACTGTTCATAGGAGTCTATTTGTCTCTTTCCATTATCTAGGAATTCCGAATATATTGTGGACTGCTAGAAGAATGGATAAATCTGCCTTGGAAGAATTACCACCACAGTGCTCCTTAGAAGGGAGCATGAGACTGCAGCACATGGGTCAGCACTGTGGCTACGGTCGGCTCTGATTCTGAAGAAGTGGAAGAGCTGGCAGCGTTTTGTTCCAGTGTCAGCCAGAGTCAATGTTAACTCAGACACTGCAGTCAGTGTCAGGTAGTCCTCACAAGATAGATCCTGCAAGATGGAAGTATGATTCTTCAGTTAGACTAGGAAACATGGATTTAAGCAAAAGGACCCATTGTATACTGTTTGCAATCACATATATGTATTCACATGCCTCTCATCATAACTGTGTATTCTGTTGGCTGTAGTCAAGCCACACGTCACATTGATGTAGCAAGACAGAGTATTATTACATAAGTGCCTGAGAATGAGGGGATAGCGAGTATAGGGGGACTGTTCAGGAAGGTGGGTAGAAGTTTTAGTTTAACTGGAGGTTATAGCACATATATTTTGTTCAGTCGGGTTGGGGAAGGAGTTTGGATTCAGGTCATGTAGATACTTGAATGCCCTGTTCTGAAGTTGAACATTATTTTATGCAAAAGAGGAAAACATTATAAGCTTTTTTTTTAACATGAGAGGAACTTTAATGAAAGTAGGCTTCAAAAATTTTAATATGGAAATGTATAAAATGGATAAGGAGAAAATAATTTGTTTAAGGAAAAAGTGAAATATTTATTAACTTTTCTGTATGAAAGAATGAATTTTAAAAATCTATCATTGCAGCAAATATGATCACAAATTCAGAATTTAAAATTTTGTCCTTTAAACTGCATTACACAAAAGAAGAATGATCATCATTCAGTCACTGTTCCATGCTATATTAAAAGTAAAAATTTCTCTTTATACATCACTTCAGTGTAAGGTAGTCTTTGAGAACTCCTATGTAAGAAGCAGAGGTGGGACCATAATAGTATCTCTTGGTATTATTCAACAAGGAAGATTTAACACATATACAAAAATACATTTTCAAAAGACTATCTTATGGAAAAGAATAATAATAATTTGACTTGGAAAATCTTAGGTAGGTATTGTTTTTAAAGATACACAATTTTTGTTCTCTAGTTGTAGGAATTAGAAAGGATTAGGAAAGGCTATTTTTCCCACTATTGGTTTCCTATAGGAACAGAAATAGGGATAAGGGAGAGTTAATATATGGGAAAAAAATGAAATAGAATTAAAAAACTTGACAATGAAGGACCTCTGTGATAGATAATAGAAATAACTGACATTTTGAACACAAGTGATTGGGAAGTCATTTTGAACACAATAGCTAGAAACATGAGAGAGATTGTTAAAAAAATAATAGATTTTAGGAATGGAGAGAAACATTAGTTTGTAGAAATTGAACTTTAAAAACGTTTCACACCTTTTAGTGGAGATGCAAAATACACATTGAATATTTAGAAAAGTAGCACTAGAATTTCTAGTCAGGGTTCATCAGCTAAATGTAACAATTGAAGGGGTAATATTTGATGAGGCTTCTATGGAGGAGCTTGTGATTAGTGAAGAGACATGGACTATGAGCAACTTATTTTGGGGTACCCCTATTTCAAAATAGGTTGAGGAGCTTGAATGATGCCTTGCTGAAGAATATTGATGAAGAACATTGATACCAACCATATCTGTGTTGGAGGCAGTACATCCAGATGGTTGAATTTACCATGGACTTCCAGAAAAATGAAGGAATCTGTGTGGAGGAACTATAGGCTGCATGCTCCCAGAAATGAAATGGGGAGACGTGGTCTCAGGAACTTGGTGCATGAGGTCAGGAAGCCCCAGTCCCTGGAGAAGGACGCCACACTTGTTGAAGTGCATGGTCATTGGGAAGGAAAAGTAAAAAAAGAGGAAGACCAAGATACTCCAACGGTGGCTCAAGTGTGGCAATGCTTATGAGGGTGATGTGGGTCCTTCTGTTGTGCATGGGGTCTCTGTGGCCAGAGCTGACTCGATGGCACCCAGCAACAGTGTGACACTTTCATAAAGATGTGAGGGGCTGTCAGAAGGAAAACAGTGAGTTTGCAAATAGGTCACTGGTAGTCTTTGAGAGAGATGGTTCAGTAAATAGTGGTAGCAGAAAGCACAGAATAAGATTTAAGGATAATGTGGCATTTAGATTTTGTGTCAACTAAGATTGTAAAAATAATAGATTTTAGGAATAATAGAGAAAAATTAGTTGTAGAAAATGAACTGAGGCAGGATTCTCAGTCATTTGGGAGTAAAGACCTAGTCACCCTTCACTATGAACCTAGCATAATGCAATAAATTTAACAGTGGGATTGACGAAGAGCATTCTCCAGTTGTAAGACGGTTAGAGTGGGTCCATCCCTCTCACTCAGATCACAGCAAATAAGATACCATTTCCTAGAGGATGTGCCTACTTCCTATTAAAGGTGTGGGAAAATGTGCTTGCTTGCTCTTTACTGGGGTCTGCATCCTTCATCTAGCTCATGGACCGCTGGTTCTTTGGACCTGAGCCAAAAGACTGCCATATTGCTTGCTGATCCTAGGACCCACTGGAGGTCTGCCCTCTGACCTATCAACTTTGGATTTATTCGCTTCTTCAGTCACAAACCTGATCTGCTCTCTTAGGATTATCTACTTCTGCAGACTAGGATGTTCTTGCCATTTGTGGGTTCATCAGCTCCAAAAGCCAAGACTCAGATGAAGTTTCTGCATTGAAATCTAATACACAAACTTGAAACTGGCTTATAGCTATCCATTTAGATAGATAGATAGATAGATAGATAGATAGATAGATAGATAGATAGATAGATAGATAGATAGATAGATAGATAGAGATAGATGATAGAAAAGCAGATAGATAAATTAGAAGTTTTTGCTTTTCTACAGGAACCAAAAACCAAAAAAACTTGTGTATTTTATCATCATCATAGGACTTTGAAACCTAAAAATAACTTTAAAAATATTATAAGGGCAATCACAGGAAAGTTGTAGCTCATCATGGATACCAGCAGCTCTCTCTCCTTATCTTGATTCATGAGCCCTGAGCAAACGAAGATCTTGAATGTACCCTACTACCCACAGGCTTTCCCACTAGTCACCACGGCCAATCCAACGGGAGAAAGCAATTCCTCCGCAGTCACATATTGAGTACCCTTGCACCACCTTAGGGACTCATCCTTGGGCACTCTCTGATTCTATTCTACTTCCATTCTGCTTTGGGGATTTGACAATGTTTAAAGGCTCTGGATAGGGTTTTCAAGACTACTTTCTCCTAAGTGGGCAGTGGATTCCTTCTGCGACTGCAATAATGGGCTCGAGCATAAGAACAGTTGTGGGAATGCTGCAAGACCCCGCAGGGTTTCATATAGCATAGGGCTTCTCTAAGTCAGGACCGACGAAAAGGCACCTAAAAACAACAGGGAATGCCAGGGTGTGGCAAGGCTCATCCAAATGTGCCGGTTACAGACACGAGAGAGCTGAGGAAGGCAAGCACACTCAATAGACTTAAGAACTGGAAATTAAAATAAGGACCTGTAATAGTATCTGAGGCAGTTGAAGTCCAGCTCAATCTAAGGGATGGCTCATACTGGTTTGTAAGCTCCTTTTGAAATGGCCTATCCATCTTGCCAGGCTTCTTACAGGCTTCTAAAACCAGTCAAATTGTCAATGGATGATCTCTGTTTGGGGCAGAGAAGCAGATAAATAGGAATATAATTTACAAAATTATTCAGGTTCTAAGAGTTTGGGTTTTATTTTCAGGAATTTCAGTTGGGCACAGTTTTGCATGGAGTGGTGGCATTTCAGTGAGTAAATCAAAGAGTACTTGATCATGTCAGGCCCTGAAGCAGGGAGGCAAATCAAGGGCAGAAGTAGTTGTCATAGTAGAATCAACTCCAATTCATGATGCCGTCATGAGTCTCAGAATAAAACTGAATCCCATAGGCTTTTTGATGGCTAATTTCTGAATCATGTCACCCAGGCCTGTGATCAGGCACCTCTGGATGGACTTAAACCAAAAGCTGCATGGTTAGCATAAGTGAATTTGTTAGCTTTTAAGAGGAAAAATGATACTTCTTCAACATAGAAGGGAAAGAGCGGGGAATGCATGAAGATACATTTGAGAAGGAATAGAAACATATTGACCAAGCTCATGTGGAAAGCATTGGTCTCTTTTGCATGAGTAGAAGTGACATAAAATGTGTTCGGGGAGGGCCGGTATCTCAGATGACCTGTGCCAGCAATGGTTACGCATTCAATTTCATCCTGTCAGAGAACCTGTCGCTTCGCACTGTCAGGAGCAGTGACTCATGTCTCCCTGTTGACGGGGCTCATTCCGTTCTCTTTTGTTGAGTTCAGTCATTCGACAAATATTTCTGGCAGTCCTAAAATGTGACATTGTTATTTTACATCTCTATTGTTTATTTTCTGAATCTGGAAGTAATACTGCTCTTTGTGAAAACCTAAACAAAAGACAAATTACTAAAACATAATTTAACCATCACATATGTTTCCAGCGTGTTCCATGTGTCAACTCTTTAATCCTAGATCTGTGTCCACAGTAACAAGCAAAGTGGACACGATGCTTGACCCAAGAAGCTGATTTTTAATGCAGGAAGCTAAATTCTTCCCAAAGTCCCTCACGACACGCTGCCAAGATAAACACTTAAATGTTTCATATAGATTCTGACCATTATTTTTGGTGCAATTTGGAGAGCTTTATCACATTCTGACAAGTTTGGGGTTTTTTTTTTTAATCTAAGTGGAGATTGGGGTTGCCTCATGGTGCAGTCAGAGATTAATTTCAATTTTTTGGACAAGATGACCCAAAATGATGAGAAAGAGTTCAGGGCTACGATGGATTTCAAATAACAAACTTCTGTTTACACAACAGCTTGGAAACATTTTTACTTAAAAAAATGTGTTTATTTTCTTTTCATTAAATACATGAAGTACATGGAGCAAAATATATTCATTCATTTACATTGTCAATAAATTTTGATTGCCTACCTCAAGCAAGGTGATGCTTCAAACACTTAGTTATCAAATTTCCATGAAAATCTTTTTTTTCAAGGGCAAAAAAAAAAGAAACCAAAAACTTTGTCAAACAGCTAGATGTGTACAAGAAGAAACCACTTTTTTCCCCTTTAAAGTTCAGGATACCACAGAATAAACAGCAATAACAATATAGAGTTTGGATGGGGAAAAGGAAGAAAAGAGGGAGAGGAAATTTTAGCTGATTCAAATGATGAGTAGACAGACTTTTCATTTACTCTTGGCATGTAGTCACGTTTTATTATAAAGCTTCCCAAACATCAGAATGATGGCTGTTTCAAAGGTACATAAGCGTTGATATTTTCTGTCAGCTGTCCAAACAGGGGACATAAAGGATTTATGCATTGTTGTAATTGTTAGCTGCTGTCTAGACAGTTTCCATTCATCGGGACACTATGTCCAACAGAAACAGAATCTCCCCGTCCCATGCCATCCCACAACTGTGGCTATGTTGGAGTTCATTGTTGCCGCCAGTGTAACAATCCATCTCCATAGAAACGTCAACACCGGTATACCCTAACTCACCCCCAGTTTCACTCTGGGCACTTTCCTCCTATGTTCTGTCTTTGAGGGTCTTTCTCCTTTCTGCCGACCTCCTTTATCGAGCACCAGGCTCTTTCCAGGGACTGGCTCCTGTGGATGGCATGTTCAAAGTACAGGCGACAAAGGCTTTGCTAGCTTTGCTTCCAAGGAGCATTCTATCTGGACTGATTCCAAGACACATGTTTTCTCTGGCAATATATTCAGTATTCTTCACCAGCATCATAATTCAAAACATCAACTCTTTTCTGGTCTTCCTCACTCCTTGTTCAGCGTTTGCATGTATATGAGGCAACTAAAAATACTGTTGTTTGAGTCAGATTCACCTTAGCCCTTAAAGAGCCATCTTTGCTTAAATGCTTTAAATAATTCTTTCTCAGCAAATTAGCCCAATATAGTATGTCTTTGATTTCTTGACTGTTGCTTCCATGAACAGTAAATGTGGATCCAAATAAAATGAAATTCTTGACAGCTTTAATGCTTTCTCCATTTATCATGATGTTACTTACTGGTACAGTTGTGATGTTTGTGTATACGTACACAAGAGCACATGAAAAAATATACAGTGGATAATAGAGTTTTACAAATTTCCATACTTTGTTGCTCTAATCCTTCTATACTTTGTGCTTATACAGCCGTCCTTTTCACGTCTTAACTATAAGAAACCGCACAGAAAATGTGACATCAGAGAATGTACTTACTCTGCTGTGGAAGAATGTAAGCACCAGCTATTCTGTATGTCATTATAAATTATGATGTAACCATGGCAACAACTGAAGATATTGACTAGGACCATAGTGCCCAGAGTTGAACTGTGGGTGAGTTAGTCGAACAGCATTGCTGACATTACTATAGAGATGGATTGATACATTGCTCACAACAATGAACTCAAAAATTGTTGTCCAGCATATTTGTAACTTTTTTTTAACTTCCTAGAAATGTCAAGTATAGTTTGACATATCATCAGGTCAATTTGTGTTCTTCTTCTTCTTCTTTTTTTTCTGAACCACAAGAGCATTTGTTAACCTTAACTGTGGCGGGGTTGTGGTACTCTTCCCAACAATCCCAAGATCAATACCATTCGAACAGTTTACAGGCAAAAAGTGGAACATTAAATCCCTCGTTGATCATACTGACAATCAATCAGGGAAGACCACGAACTCAGTCTGATTGCTGGTTTCAAGTGTTGCTTCTCAGAGAAAAGCTACCTCTATGGGCTACCAACACAGATGCTTTCGGACTCCTGACAGGAGTTGAACCCACGGATCAAAGTTCTGAAAGCCGATTACAACTCATGTCACCACACCTTCCAGTAAAGTCTTATAAATACCCACAACCCACTGCACCATTCCTGGAGCCAGGAATGCTTTATAGGCACGTGGACCTTGGAATAGGGTTCTACAAAATATCTTCTGATTATCTTTGCCCAGAAATGAAGAGTTGGACATCACAGTTTTATGTGCCCTAGGCATGAAACAGCTCTGGCCACGATCTAGGCATCGAGCCACGATGAACAAAGGGCTGCCAGTCTGCTCTGCCCCTGACTGATATAAGAGCACCACCACCAATCAGGAGTCTCGTTGCCCATAGCCGGGGTTGTGTTCTTACTCCATTTATTGCTTGGAGAATGATACTGCAAGATCAGCAATGGTAAGTACTTAGTCAATCAATTTCAACTCAGGAAACACTTATTGTATGCCCAACGGCATGGCTGCACTACAAAAACTTCTTCTTAAATACCATAAGGGAGACAAAATTAAATCTATGTAGATGGTGACTAGCTCTTGGGGCAGAGCTGGCGGTGCGTGTCAAATGGTATTCTGTATGCAGGGCTCACAAATATTTTTGCTCTCCATCATCCTGAAGGATAAATATGAGCAAGAATGAGATCTAAAATTAAAAGGGGAAATAGAATGAAGATTTTACACAGAGGTCCCTCTCCCCGGTAGTGAAAACAGCGACCATGTCTAAGTGTTAGGTTTTGGTGTGGTGGTTGGTGGTGGTTGATTTGCTGCCAATGAAGAGGCCCATAAGAGGGAGAGATTTTAAAGATCTCAGGAACATCGCACTTCTGTTCTGCCCTTTCTCCTTGGGAACTATGACTTGTCTGCACAAGGGTTGTCCACACAGAGAAAAGAATATTCCTCTATTTCCCTCCACTCCACCTCAAGTGTTGATTATTCTCAAGCAAAAAAACAATTAATTTGCTCACGAAATAGTGCTCCGCCTATATTTATGTATGTTTGAAGACTAATATCTCAGAGAGTGAAGTGTGACCATGTATGCTTCCATAATCCCTTACTGTGTTCATTAATTTATTTAAAGCCAAATTTATTGATGTTTACTATGCCCGAGTCTTCAAGGAGAAAGCAGCAAAGTGTATAGAGAAATATATAATAGAGGCCAATAAGATAAGGAGCCCTGGTGGTAGAGTGGGTTATGAATTGAACTGCTAATCACAAGATAAGCAATTCAAAATAACAACTCTTCCATGGGAGAAATATGAGGCTTTCTGTCCCCAGAAAGATGTATAGCCATGGAAAGCCACGGGGGCAGGTCTGTGTTCCCCTGTAGGTTTGCTTTGAGCTGGAATTTCTCTGTGGCAGTTGTTTGTTTTGGTAGAAGGATGGATACAAAAATTAAGTATGCCAACTTAAACTAATATGGGAAAGAGTCTGAGACTAGAAATGTAAAGGACCAGACAGTGTGTGAAAGTGTGTCGATGTTAGGATGCTGCTTGTGTGTCCACAGTTTGCATTTGTGTATGTGTTCATGTGTGTCCCCAGGGAGACAGATGCATGGATGTGAACAAATCGTGCAAAGCTTCAGAGAGCATTAAGGTCCATATGGAGAACTCACAGTTAACAACCTCAGACTGCCTTACACCTGGAACGTTAAGTGAGGCAGATTATACATCACTTTCTGCCCGTGTCCCTGAGGAATGAGCACACACGTTAGGAAAGCAAGCTTTAAGACATAAACATCACCTGTTTGATGTTCATGTATGCTCGTCTCCTGTTGCCACATGGACTGACTGTGGGCAGAAACTCAGATCCCAAGCATTGTGGCTGCTAAATTTGCCTTCCCTTTGAGATGTTGCACATTAGAGGATAGGGAGGACTCTTGCGATAGTTTATTGTGCCAGCCTGGCTGATAAACGCAGGTGGGATTGACTGAGGGTCGGAGAGATGGATGGCTTGGTGAGCCTTGCCTTTCTTGTCTCTCCCTCTGTGATCATCAGACCAGTGTGCGGCTGCCTTGCTTGTTCTGTGCCTCAATTTAAAGGCTACACTGCCTGTGGGACGCCTAGCCTGTGGACTGTGTTGCTGTAAGTTGAGGTCCCTTTAAGACTTCTCTGGAGCTGGGGACTGGCGGTTGGTGACCTGCCTTGTGATTGGCTGCTGTGCTGACATAGCCTAGCTCTCTCTACAAATAGAGGAAGATCTGGCAGCAGACAGAGACTTGAAGGACTGCTAGTCTCTCAACTTTCTTTCACGGACGTGAATTGCACTAAGCCATTTATAGTGCTTTGTAATTTAACTGTTTATTTCTTGTATTGTATATTTGTATATGATTTGACAGTTCATTTCTCATTATATATCTAATTATCTTTATAAATAAATATATTATATTATTATCAGGAATTTGATTTTATCTCTCTAGAGAACCCTGTCTCTAGAACACAACTCTGGTGACAGAAATGCTGGTTCTGATCTTGACTCCAACAGAGATGAACTGTGTGATCTTCAGAAATATACTTCACCATCCAGAGATTCGATCTCCTTATCTGTAAATTGTGGATCATAGTCACAGCTATTTTAATAGATTGTATTACATGAATGCATCATTGCCTAACCCACATCCTATGTAAATATTAATTTTATGATCATTATGCATGGCTGAAGACAAAAATGTGACACAGTGAACCTATCGGACTTTGAGTACTGTTTGCCCTGCTTCTCTCTGATTGCGATGCTGAGAGTCAGTCCTTTCTGAAGAAGGGACTCAATAAATATCCTCCTCAGTAAAGCAACCTAATAGCATTTCCTTTTATGCACTGAGTCAAGTTCAAACCCATCCATCTACAAGTAACTAAAACAGGCCTCTCTAACTTATTGACTATATATATATATAACAACACCATGCCCTAAACCCAAAGGACCAGCTCCAACCAATTTATTTTAGTGGCCCACTTCTTCCAAGTTTCATATCTGGTCATTTATCCCCCTGGAGCCCCAGATTTTAAAGGACAGGAAATGTGTTTATTTTAAATAAGGGAATGTCTGTGCTGTGCACACATCTAGATTCTGATCGTGCCAAGGGAATTTTTTTTCTTCTCAAAGCAGCAGTTCATGTTCAACCCACGCTAAATGGAACTTAAAGCTCAAAGGGTTTGACTAAATTTAGAAACCACAATGTTCAAGGGGTTCTAAATTTGACACAGCATACTAGAAACTAACCAAAATTGTATATAAGAGGATCTTTTCTATTATGACAACAGATAGGACAAGATATTATTATCCAAAATTTATGAAAATCAGACCAACAACCAAAGATGAACCAATCAACACTGGGATATAAAATAAATGTGGCGAATTTTTTAGATGGTGAAAATATTATCCTTGTGAATATTTTAAAATGCATTTTTTAATAATGTTGAAGTTTGTTGGTGGTGGTAGCACCCAACCCCCTCTGACGTCCAGTGACCCTATGTACCACAAAATGAAAAGCCCGGTCTTGCACCGTCCCATGATCATCGCTCTGTTTGAGCCCATTGTTGCAACGTGGTCGTATGAACTAGCTGATGACGTGCTGCTGCTGCTGCTATGTGCTGTCACTCTGACTCAAAGTGACGCTCGAGCACAGCGTCCAACTCCCCGGTGCGGGTGCGGTGCGGGTGCGTAGACTGCAGTCTTGAGGAAAGCAGAGCCAGGCCTGTTCTCCAGCAGAGTCACTGGCGGGTTCCACGGGCCGATCGTAGCAGCAAAGTTCATCCCTTTCAGTGACACATCACTTCACCATTGTGACATCAGGGCTCCTTTAAGTTAAAAAGTAGAGCAAATCAAAACCTAGACCCAAGTTAAGGAGGAGGTGGCAAACTGTCCCCATTAAAGATATGTTTTCTATGGCAAGGATCAATCTGTGTCTCAATACTGCCATAAGGAACTATTGAGGCAATTCATATTTTCCAATTTGCATGGCTCATCTGGCTCCCTATGTCTTCATAGTTCGTGTGCTATGTCACATGATAACATATTATCACATTTATTTTGAAACAACAACATAATACTACCACAGAATCAATTCCAACTCGCAGCTATTCTAAAGGACAAAGTAGCAGGACTTCTTCTTAGGGTATCCAAGGCTACCTTTTTAGAGAAACAGATAGCCTATCATTCACCCATCAAATGGCTGGAGAATTTGAATGACCAATCTGCAGGCTCAGAGCCCAATACTTAACTACTTTGCCATCAGAACTCCTTAAAACTGAATGGAGCATCTTTTTTTCTTATATTTTCCAAAGCATCCCTCAAATGTTTGACTTGTAATACAGGAGTCCTATTTTAATTTTAAGATTCACTTTCCCTTATCTCTTGATGTTGCCCTGAGTATATTGAGGGAAATATTCTAAGTTTCTTTCTCAGCACAGAAGTTAAGGCTATATCAGGAAAGTTCAGATTATCTTCTAGCATATTGCTGAACTTTAAAACGGCTCAGATGGAATTAATTTTAGGAGATTGTTACATGAGTGCAAATAACGCAATTTGTAATATTTTTGCTAAAGAAAACATAATTATGTTGCATTCATTAAGGTTTTTCAATATTGCAATAATGAAAACTCATTTCCATTACTCAACGTGAATCTATAGGCAAAAGCAAACTGCCCCATAAGGTTTCCAAGACTAATCTTGAGAGAAGCAGGCAGCCGCATCATTCTCCCATGGAGCTGCTTGTGTGTCTGAACCATCAACCCTTCAATGAGCCCCAGCACTTGTCCACTAGGACCTCAGGGCTCCTTTAGAACTTTGGTGAGGCTCTGATAATGACAGCAATTACGCATTCTACTGATCTGAAAGTTGCAACCGCAAATTAGTATAGAGTCAAGTCAAAGATTAATGTAATGCATTTCCAAGAAGAAGAAAATTGCCATTAAAAATAAATCCATTCTATACTTGAGTCTATGTTAATTTCACTATGTGTTTCCTACTGGCATTAGCTGCAACTCTGTGGTTTCACTAAGGTATACTGTGCAGCCCATAGAACCAAGTGGGATTCATTAAATACAAGGAGATGACTCAATTGAAGCAAGTAATTTTTTTCTTTTATGAATTCTTAGAAACTTGTACACAGAAACAAATCTCATCAATAGAACATTTAAAGTGATGATTCTTTTCCAAATGATCTTATTTCCAGGGAGTACACATTCTGATTTTTATAATATGCTAAACTCAAATTCAAATGAAAAAAATATGAAGTAAGAAATAGGAAGTGGAAGAGGGTAGGACTGAATGGTAGCTACCGCCATGTAGCAGCCCCAGAAATTGGACTGCACTTAGAAGGAATAATTCCTATTTGTATGTGTCCACCAAATATTTTTATTCACTTATAAAATATGAAGTTAAAATGTGATTTGTTTGTTTCCCATTGCATGTGTGTTAAAGATGTATCAAGTTAGGTACAGGTATAATTTCACTTATTTATATATTTTTGGTAATTATGTAAAGCTAATGAGTTGTGTACATGTGTCAAATTGACAAGGGGTGGTCTGTGATGGTTAGACAACCTATCAATCAGCTCTAAGCCTATGGACTTCTCCTTGGGGGTGTGGCCTTGTTTATCAGAACCAGATAGAACACAGTCAAATCCTTTGGGGCGTTCCTCCTTCTCCTGAACTTGAATCTCATGGCTGGTTCCTCAGATTCCTATTGTGTCATTGGCTGATCCCAGGAGCCATCAAAAGACATCCAGTGGTGGATTCCTTCAGCCACTTTGGTTTTATTTACTTCTACACTCACCAGCCTGTGCCCCCTCTGCCACAGCTTCCTCATGGTGTCTGAACCCGATCAGACTAACTTTCTTTTGAAACTATGTAAGACATGTCTTAGTACTAATGTCTGTCCACAGACGAACACTTCAATGTCACTGGTTTGGGTTCTTTGGGAAACCCACTAGCACAGCTGCCTTGCTAACCAATAGGAAGACATCCTTATCTGTACCCATTCCACAGAAAGACGACCCTACAGAATGAAGAAAGCATAGAATGCCGAAATCACAGAACAATATCACTCATATCACATGTAAGTAGAACGTTTTCTAAGATCATCCAACAAATTTTGCAGCAATACATGCTGCCAGAAATTCAAGATAAAGAGGCCATAGAACAAAAGACATCAGGAAGGACCTCGGTTGGATCTTAACTCAAGGTGGAAAATACTAGAAAGATGTTTACTTGTGTTTTAATGGCTATGGAAAATCATTTCAGTCTGTGGATCAAAACAAACTATGGATAAAATTGAGAAGTTTGGAATGCCAGAACATGTCATTTTTCTCACGCATGACCTGTGCCTGGCTAAAGAGACAGTTGTTTGAACAGACCAAGGGGATGCTGTTTTGTTTAGAAACAGGAAAGAGGGACGTCAGGCTGATATCCATTCATCATATTTTTCAGTCTGTATGTTGAGCAAATACTCCAATAAGTTGGAGTACATGAAGAAGAATGAAGCTTCAGAGTTGGACAAAGGTTTCTTAACAACGACAGTATACAGATGACTCGACCCGGCTTGCTGAACGTGAGGAGGACTTGAAACACTTACTGATGAAGACCAAGAATTGCAGGCTTCCATATGGATTACAACTCAATTTAAGAAAACAGAAATTATTACCACTGGAACAATAGGCAACATCATGATAAACAGAGAAACGATTGAAGTGTCAGGGATTTTATCTTGTTTTAATCTACAATAAAAGCTCGTGGAAGCAGCAATCAAGAAATCAGACAATTCATTGCGTTGGGTAAATCCGCTGCACAAGACCTCTCTAAAGAACAGGATTACAGTACTGATGAAGAATATTGAAAGCATTTTGGGTTTACAGAATAATAAGCAAGTCTAATTTGGAAGAAGACCAGCCAGAATGCTCCTTAGCAGAGAAAACTTTGGCTCATTTTAATATTTGGAAATATTATTAGGAGGAAGCATTCCTGGAAAAGGCCATCACACTTGATAAAGTAGAAAGGAAGTGAAACAGAAGACCATCAATGAGATGAAGGACCTGGTGGCCGTCACACTGAACCCTAACATAACACGGGTGAGGAGGCCTCCAGTCCTGGCAGGGTGCTGGCTTGTTATGCAAGGGTCACCGTAAGTCAGAGCCAACCCACTGGCACCTCGCGACAGCAGGGACTTCTCCGAGATGAATGATGAGTTATACAGCTAGAAAATTAAAGCATTACTTTGGTTTGGTTTTATTTTATTTTATTTTATTTTATTTTATTTTATTAGGGACTTATTCTCCTGATTCTCCAATGACTTTGCTACTACCAAATAAATCAAATATTGCATTTCAATCCAGGTGCTTTTCTAAATAGTACAATGGCCCTGTTGTGCCAATGCAACATGTTAATAAGTGAAAACTAAGGGTCTTTTGTCCTGGATTTTTGAAACTTTTCGCCACTGTAGCTATGTGAAGTACTATACTCAAAACCAGCGGTGCTCGACCTGTGGGATGCAGCCCCTCTGGGGGTTGAACGCCCCTTTCCCAGGGGTTGCCTGATTCATAACAGTAGTAAAATTATAGTTATGAAGTAGCAATGAAAATAATCTTAGGGTTGGGGGTCACCACAACATGAGGAGTTGTATTAAAGGGTCACGGCATTAGGAACATGGAGAGCCACTGTTCAAAACAGATGTGACCACTACATGTCATATTATGCTCATTCCTGGAGCTCTACCTGCAAATAAAATCTGTTATTGTAGAATGTCAGCATTTCCCAAAACAAATTTTAATGCTCCTGATAAGTATGAGTAAATTGGTATAATAGTTTCACAGAAATAAGATTATGTACTATTGTAAAATGTTGAACATTTGAATTATAAAAAATAAATAACGTGGAACAATACATGTAAATTATTTATCCATAATCATTGTAAGCATATCTGAAACATATCCCCATTTTATAAATATCTAGGCTTCATACCATCTGCTAATACTTATTTTAATTCATAAAAAGCTATGTTTAAATCAAAATGTAAGTGACAGAATCTGAACAAAAGCGAAAGGGCAGGAGAATAAACTGAATAAATTCCAAATATGACTTGTAAAGGCAGACAATATAAAAGCTATAATCTTAGTTTAAGCCTCACACTCTTTAAACACAGTAATTACAAGACATCTGCTGGGAGCACAGCTTTGCTATTGGATAACCTTAATTGCCCTGTAATATTTCCTGACACTCCCCAAAATATGCCCCACTGCTAATAATTCATTCACATTTCAGCACCATTATTAGCTACTAATTCAAACAATCAAGACAAAGACAATGAATGGATGACCTTGAACAATTACCCACTCAGCGAGCAGACTTGATTGTGTGCTTTTCAAAGATGTCACTGCTGGGGCTGTGAGTAGCGCTCCCAAATCTGGGAAATGCGGGCAAGGGAGGAAAAAAAACACAGGGCCTAAATTTGGAGATTCTTTCTCCGTCCTATTTTTGAAAGAATAATCACAAAACACATGAGTCGATCTACATGCTACAATAGCTATGAACCTTGCAAGTATCATGCTGTACGTGGTAAGTCGGACACATAGGACAAATACTATATGCCCTTATTTAAATGACATATCCAGAATAGGCAAGAGTCAAAGTTTATTAATGGCTACGAGGGATGGGCAGAAAAGAATGGGGGAAGGGGAATCACGGGTTAGGGACATTGAACTTCTGTTAAGGGGGAGGGGAAATTTTGGAAACAGAGTGGTGATTGGTTGCACAACACAGTGAACACAGTATCACTGAAATGATCCTTTGAAGGTTGCTTAAATGGCAAGGTTTTCCTTGCTTAAGTGTTTTCCACAACTGAAAAATATTCTTTCTTTAAAAGTGCAGCCGTCTATTGTACTTTTCATAAGAATAACAAAATAAGGAGCATGAAATCCATGCCAAAAACATGCGTAAAATTCCTTTACAATTAAGAGACAATTCAGTCCTGGATAGTCAGGTGTGCATTTAAACTGTTCTTTCTTTTTTATTTCAACTTTGTGAGAACATGTCGGAATCCCATAAATTCAAAGCCAGGAAAAACATTCACTTCTCACAGCAAAATGGTGGGAGTTTAATGGACAGCTCCTTAGGGGGCTCCTTTGCAAAATATTTTAAACACAGTCTGCCAAGTTAACACTCCCTCCTCCACCACCTCCTTGTTTCTCAAGAAGCTTGAATTTTTAAAGAAATGCTGAACTCGTTGCCTTCTCTAATATGGTATGCATTAAGAGGAAACCCATAAATAAATGCTTGCATATGCTTGTGAGAAAGAAAGCAGACACCTCAACTTGACCGATTTGCCAACAAAGGGGAAGCAGCAGGCACAGCTTGAAACTGAGGCAAAAGAAGCAATGAATGACACGGACCAGCCTGCATTACTGCAATGTTTCTGAGACGTGCTGTGTAGTCCGTTTAGATATACAAGACGGATGAAGACAGAAAAATGGAGTAGGTGGTAGCAATTCCTGTTGAAAAAAGAGTTTTAGCATTTTTTCTGTCTGAATATCCCAGTAAGGAAAGAGAAAACATACAACCGATTTAATATAAACCCACCCCACTCCCCAAAGGCAAGCTTTGAATGGCTTGAGCTCTATGAGAATCAATAAAAGAATTGTCACATGATAAAATTGAGTAAAATAGATGTCCCTCTCTAGCAAGGTTTGCTTGTATAGCCTCCAATTCTCCCTTCTATCCCTACTCTCTCTCCTCTTCCTCTTCCATGTTTAAAAGTTGGCCTTTCTTATAGACTTTGTTATAATTTAATTTGACACTCTCTTAACTTTATCCAAGGTTTAGAGCAAAAGATCTTAAAAAATTTTTCTAATTTTGTTTGATTACACACTTCTCGTATAGAATATAAGTTACCAATACATTCCAAAAGGGCTTTCTATCATATTATTTTATCACTAAGAAAACACCAAAAAATATTAACAATTCTTACAAGGCATGATTTATTATATTTAGCTAAAGACTTTAATTTTACCTATTTTGGCTTTATAAAAATAGGATATAACTCATTCATATGAACCACATCATGGTTATGTGTGTGTGCGCACACACATTTTCACCACTTTCAAGGATATTGTGTAGAGTATTGGAGAAGTTGTTATTAGAATACACGTTACAAATTCCAGAATCTTAAATTTCGTAGCATCGACACAAAGAAAAAGAAGTCTGTCTCGGTGGTGAAGAAACGGAAGTGCTAGTAACCTGAAGGCAAGAGGCTGCGGAGGCGGGGCAGGAGAACATTGGCTCCTCGGCACTTCCCGAGCGGAGTGTCACATAAATGGAGGTAGGAAGGTGCTGGAAATCAGCCCCGAGGGAGCTCAAGACGACAGTCTATCAATGGGAGACTCCCTTGAAACTGAGGTTCTTCGTACACCACTTTTATACAAAGCCCCACAGAGGGCAGAATGGAGAAATAATGACCAATGATCTAGGCACTAATGACCTCTGCTAGTGCAGTGGTCAAGCAGTCTACTAACCAAAGGTGTCCCACCAGAACCTCTGCTGGAGGAAGCTGTGACAATTGGCTTCCTTAGTGATGACTGCGCTGGAAGCCGGATGGAGCAGGGCAGTTCTAGTCTGTTCTATGGGGGTACTGGAAGTTGGAATTGATTAGAAGGCAGAGGGATCTATATATGGTAGGCCCTATGCTAGGGATATTTTATGAAAGGGGATTCCTTTGATCTAGGTGTTGGGAATCAACTGCGAACTGAAAGTTTGAAGTTCAAATACACTCGGGGGAACTTTGAAGAAAATTCTGGTGATCAGTTCCCCAAAGTTCGCCATTGAAAACCTTAGGGAACACAGGTTGTCCGTCAACACACTTGGGATTGTCATGACTTTGTTTCCTTGATGCTAACTGTTTTTTCAGGGTTTAAAAGTATACAATCTATTGACCATGACAAAATCCACACCACATATAGCCACATTTGTCTTAACTAGTTTAAAGGTAGGCATTAATAGGGTCGCTGTTTAATATGAGCACCTATTGGCAAAAGTAGATCTCTCCATGTGTTTCCTTCAGTATCACCTCGGTATTTCCAGGGGAGCCGGCAGAAAGTCTCCTGTGTGGTCCGCACTTGCCCGTGCTTTCCTGTTCTGCTTCCTCCACATCCATCCCTGCCCTTAAAACTCCTGTTGATGGGGTCTCACTGCGCACAGTGGGAACAAGGGCATGATGCCCCCATGCGTGGCCCTGGCACAGCATCAGGTCGTGCAGGACATCTGACCTTTCTGTCACTCTCCCTGTTCTAAAGCAATAAGGAAATGCCCCTCTCTTCCCCTCTGTGCCACACACTGCCTTACCCAACACCGATAAACGTCTGTGTTCCCACAGCACATCCAGTCCCACTGGTGTGCTCAGCGCCCAGACATGAGTTATTCTCCGAGAGCACACACTGCTCAATGATGAACAGATCACACCCTATTTCCTCAGTGCTTGCTTCTTCACTGGGTGCTCTAGAGATATATTTACCCTTTGTGCACATAGAGCATAGTTTTTCCTGCACACTTGTTGGACCCAGAGCTCTTTACATATGGTCTCTCATTTGATCTAGATGCGAAAGGAGGTGCTCCACTTATTACTGATTTATCTTTAATCATTTTATTAGGGGCTCATACAACTCTTATCACAATACATAGATTGTGTAAAGCACATTTGTACATTCATTGCCCTTATCATTCTCAAAACATTTGCTCTCCACTTAAGCCCCTAGCATCAGGTCCTCATTTTTTCGCCCCCCTCCCCACTCCCTCCT
>NW_022111324.1:43279551-43301751 GCF_000313985.2 Echinops telfairi | reverse complement strand
GCCCTCCCCCCCCCAGCCTTAAATAGTATGTAAATTGTACACCCTTCTTTTCAGCAGACAGTTATAGAATTGTCTGAATTACTAAAATGGGGGAGGGACAAATTGGTATGTTTGTTACACACTCTAAATGATGGAAAATGTTATAATAATATGCAGATGACGGACACCCCGACAATAAGGCATCAGCCTGCAGCCCTGGACTGTGCCAGAGCAGGCCCCTGAGCCTGGGCTTCATGGAGTCTGGGCCATGTTCTTCCTGCAGAATGATCAGGAATGCTTCAGAAGTTCTCCATACAACAAAACGCTTCACGTGGCTGAGTCACATCCACGAGGCTCCACTCATAACTTCTTCACTGAAAAAACAAATTTGTGGAATCACTTTCCAAATAAGAGAACCCGAGCCAGCAATGAGATAGAGTGCTGAAGAAAAGCACAACCCCTGGAATGTTCCTGACCTGAGTTTGAATCTCATCTCTGCCATTTAAGAGCAACCCGGTCATGAACACAAGATAAACACTTCCTCCTACCTATAAAAATGGTCATCACAGGAATGGCAGGGAAATGACACACAGTAGCTTTTGTGCAGTGTGTAGAACTCTACCTGGGCTATTGTAAGGGCCTCCGAGAGTATTTAAAGGGAATGTAGAGAGAAACCCATTGGCTAAGATTAGCAGGTGGCTTCCAATTTTTCTTGTGTCTATTTCAGTTCTGCCCTCAGTCAACATCGAGAGTGAAGTTCCTTGAACGATGCTTAGAGAATGGTTTGTAGGGATAGGTTTCAGGACACACTATTGATAGTTTTGGAGCCCGCAGAATCTCATACCAAGCTACACATGCTTGCCATTCAATTTCCATTGACTCTTGCAAACTATGCTTTTCCCCAGAAAAGAAAAGGAAAAGAGGTCCATAATAGATAACCGGATATCAAATAGCCACCTCTTACAAAATGGCACTCTGATGAGAGGAAAGTAAATTAATCAGACTCCATGATTAAATCTCACTGAAAATGCACTAAAAAAATTAAAAACTGGAGAAAAGTGAACAAAGGCTTTGTAGAAACCCATTTTCAGCAAAATTCTAAGCATCACTCCACAAGCCTCTGAATGCTTTGGGTCTGTTTAAATAGATGCTTTGTTGAGCGACAAATTGTTTTTCACTTTAGCGACACTCAAATAAATACCCTTCCTTGTGATTTACCTTTGGAAAATTTTATTAAAAGAATAAACCCTAAGTGACTTTCTCTTCACATTTGCATAATGAAAATATTAATATACCTTAAAGGCCAATATTAATGTGTGTTTTAATGATATTTATATGCCAGGTACTTAATATCCCCAACATGGTTTTTGATAGATGAATTAAAGCCATTCCCCTACTAACTTATTATGACCAAGGGTTTTGTTTGGAAATAACCTGAATTTCAGTGTAGAGATTTTCTGATGTTACTATTTTAGGAAATAAAAGAATGCTTTAGATTATAGCCCACATTCTGTTTTATCCTGAAAATCATATGCCACAAGCCACGAGGTATATTTTTTCTTAATAAATACTTGTGTAGGGCCATGATGTGACCTGCCTGGTGACAAAGACAAGGAGATGTCTTCCTTTCAGAAGTAAGATCTTTGGAAAGGTACTTTCTGGTCTTTCCTTTCCATCTGCTTACATAATTTTATTAAATAATGGTTGTCTGTTTAAACTGAAATAAATTAGATGAACCAACATCTAGTTACTTGTAGTTTTATTTCCTTTTCAGAACGCCCTTAGTCTTTCAGCTAAAGTTCAGGTTCTAGTTTGAACTGCATACTTCTGCATTTCCCACATTTTATTTCAGATGTTCAGCCAAGCCTAAATTAGATTCACATTTTTTGAGGAGAAAAAAAATCCCACAAACTCTATATAGTTATAGATATCACTGTTTAGAGAAACTCGGTGAGACTAAAATGATATGCTGTACCATATGAAACTCATGATTTAGCCTATAAAAATTCTCTTTATATTATTGCCATTTATTAAAGCAACTCCTTTAAGTTTTCATAACTGTAATAGTTGTTAACAGAAATCAGCAGGCCTTTCTTTTGTGGTTGTTTTGCATTAATTACTTAGGATATCAAAATATTGGTCTTTGAACCTGCGAATCTCACCATATGTTGATCAGACATAA
Organism: Echinops telfairi; assembly: GCF_000313985.2. Classification (NCBI taxonomy): domain Eukaryota; kingdom Metazoa; phylum Chordata; class Mammalia; order Afrosoricida; family Tenrecidae; genus Echinops; species Echinops telfairi. The sequence goes on along the minus strand of NW_022111324.1, from coordinate 43,299,590 downwards.
CTCATCAACATATACCAGTCTATGTTGTAATGTGCTAAGTACTTTAATAAATGTATCAGCAAAATGATATCAAAACACAAATGAGGATACAACCTTAACTGAACTAGAGAGAAAGAGATTTTAAATACACAGAAAAGAATATTTTTGGTCTGGGGATTATGGAATGGGTAGTTTTCTATGAATTTAAATTACAAACTAGTATTGCTAATGGAAAAGGAAAAACTAGTATTGCTAATGGAAAAGGAAGTAAAGAAAAAAGCAGTAGTTTAATAACTTTAAAGATGCCATGCTCTACACAAGAAAGTAGATGCTATAACAGAATCACTAAACTTGTAATTAGACCAATTAATTGGGTTATCCCATAAAACTGTGATCTTAAATCTCCAAATCAAGAAATCAAATTTCAAGAAGTCTTTGGCTGGTACATTAGCAGATTCAAAATAGCTACTCTTTTCATTGTTAGTTTTCTTTTCATTGCTAGTGTTGTTACTATATCTACCACATAATTTGTGCAGGTGTGGCACTTATTGACAGCCATTACATGAAATGGCTGTATAGTTCAACCTTTAATAAATGTGATTTTTTCCATATAAACTAAAAGTCAGTACTTTGTGAGCAATAACTCACTCATTTGCCATCCATCCTGTCATTGGTAGCCATTAATAAACTTGGATCTGCATACATTTATCTGTTTCTGTCTTTTTATACGAGTAAGGTCGTAAAATGTGTCCCATGTAAGGTACAACAATTGATCTTTATTTTTCTGTGGCAATAGAGGAAGAAGGAGAGTTAGGAAGAGGAGGAGGAAAAATGGAATGTGTGATCAATTGCATCCATGAACAACTACTGCCTCTGCTACGAGGCCAGAACTAGATGATTGGTGATTGCCACTACTGAGCATTTTATAAGAGTTTCTATTCAAGAATTCTGGCCAAAGGGGGATACAACAGAGAATAGAATTTTGAATTCTCATGGAATCTGGAACATTCTTCAGTCATGGACTGGATGAATTCCTGAAACAATTGCTTTCAGGTAACCTTTTAAGCTAAAAATATCCCATGAAGTCCTCCTAAGCCCAAACAATGTCTGCTTTGAGCATTACACTTTTATTAAAAATGTATCCATAAAGGATAACATCAACTGGAAAGATTAAAGTGTGAAGTTACAGGAAATATTTGACTGGAAAGAAAATGAGTCTGTAAAGGGGTGTGGAACCATCCAGGAAAGGAGGGTGAGAATGGTTGCGAAACTAGAAAAAATACAAAGAAATTTCATAAAGTCCATGGAAAAAATGGAATTGGAAGATAAAGGCATTTTCCCAAGAACTTTTTGCAGCTGCTTTATATAATCAATGTTACTGAATTATAAAGTTGGAAATGTTGAACTGGTGTATATTATTACTGTGTATTTTCTCAACAATAAGAATGTTGTAAATTAATATTTTAAATGAGCAGTTATGTAGCTTAATTGCCTCATTGTAAAGATAAATAATATGAAGCTTAGAGGTACTGAGTGATTTGCTGAAGGGACAAACATACCAGGCAAGGAGGAATAGAATCCAGGTGTCTTGATTCCTAGGTCACCAGATTTTCTGTTCCACACATGCCCAAAGCAGTGTGGACCCTTCATGAACCCCATCTTCTGCCTCTGAGTTTGGTCACTTAGTATATAATTTCATAATAGAGCAAGGATATACTTAAACTACAATCTCTAGTTTTGAGATAAGTAATTAAATGAAAGTCAAAACCTCAATAAAACATTCTTAGTCTTTGTTTCAAGATTTTTCTCTGTATTTTAATAAGAAATAGGTTATTGTTATTCTATACATTATTTTATTTGGTAAAACGTGTTATATTTCTGTTTCTATTATTGAAATACCAGAAGTCCTTAAATGACAAGCATTGTTTATTATTTCCAGCATCACTTGAAACCCATAAATAACCATCTGACACCTACCTACATGGTCAAATCTAGCCAACTTTAAGTTGGGCCTTTTGCCATTTTGACAGATGGTCAGAAATAGAAGTAGCTAAAAAGTCATATATGAACACTGATTGTGGAAGTCTCTGGTATGATTCACAGTCTTAATGGGTCCCACGGCTTTCAATTCCAGTTTAGATTACCATGATTAGAAAGATGAGCCTGGTAAAACACAAAACCCTTCAAAATGGCTCTTCATGTGAAGATGGGCTGTAGATGGTCAAATTCTACTCTGCCTTCAAGCTCTCTTAATGGACGGTCCATGTTCATTTTTAATGCTAAAAGCAGCTACATTTTTTAGGCCTCAGTATATTTCAAGCATATGTTTTAATTTGGATGTGCCTCAATTCAAGGGAAGCTAGACAAAAAAATTGGCACTCAGTATGGATTAGTGCCATATGATGCTCTGGGATATATTGAACAGGATTCTTACATTGTTTAGGTTTAATATTTTTCTTATAAGACATAGATATTATTGCCAATTTGAATATTTGAAGTTTGGGATCTAATTGATTATATTGTTGAGCCAATTTTTACTTAGTCTTTTAACAAAACAAAAATGGTGGATGAGTCATTGGAAATAACTAAGTCTGACCATATGGTGATCAAATGAGAATTATTAACTGCTCATTGACCAGCCGCTAACACTGTGTAAACATAAGATCTGTTGGGTAAATTGAGTTAGACAATAGAGACAATACCATTTCAATAGTTATCCTGCTATGGTACAGGAAAACATCTATTTTATTGCCATTTATTTATAATATATTGTAATTAAGTTTTCACCTAAATGTTGATGTTTGAAATGGTTACCTATCACATGAGAAAGAGAATTTACTCTCTTTTATATCGTCTTATTAAAGAAAAAGTTTATGGTACATACTACTGTCGAATCTTATGGGATGGCATATGTTCCTCATTTAAATAAATGACAGGAAATACTAATAAATTTTTAAAAATTACCACACACCAATTGATATTTACCTTCTAGGGAAGGAGGTATAAAAAAATATTTCCACGGCTATTTCCTTGTTTCTCTCAAACCTGAGGGCATTGATAATCCCTAAACTCCTCCATTCTTTTTCTGGTTAGAAAAATAGCAAATGGATAAGTGTGACACATTATCAGTAAATTCTATTTACTGATCTCTCTTCCCACCTTTCTGCATTTCTTGGTTGTTTATTTGAGGATAGGGGTAATTCAAACATAGAGATTCTCTTTTGCACAGGAACTCCTAAAGATCCACCTAAGAGCCCTTAATAAATCATTCATGACAAAATTTCTAAAGAGCCCTGGTGCCAGAGGGAAGCATGCTTGGGTCTGTTAACGCAAGAGGGAGCAGTTCAAAGCCAGGAGCTGCTCTGTAAGGCCTCAGAGACCAGGGGCGGTTGTGCTCCCCTGCAGGCTGCCTACGAGTCAAAACAGACTTGATGGCCAGGCTGAGTTTGTTTGTTTGTTTGTTTTCCACTTTTCTTTTGTGAGTATATTCCATGGACCAGAAAAGCCTAGACAATCGTGAACTTCCGTAAAGGTGCAGAACAAGCAAAAGTTAGTCTAACTGCATTTTGTTGAGTATTTGGTTCAGAATTGGCTAAACTGAAAGGAAAACAAGAAGGAAATAATTCGCACATCTGTTCTAATAGTTTGTTTTCCTTAACCCAGTCCTTAGATCTACTGTGTTTCAGAACACAGAGTATCATACCAAAAGCATATCAAGAATTAACTGAACTATCCTGAGAAGTAAGGAGAAGACAAGTGCTTCTCCACAAGAAATATGTAAAACATCCATACATGCATTAATATTAATTGTATATACTGCTAACTCAGAAATTTACATCAGAAAGTACTGATAAGACTAAATCTGATAAAGGAAATGTAGATAATTTTTTTAAAAATTGGGGGGCAGTGTTAATGGCATTATCTTTGTCAGAAAGTTAATATGTATAAGTAAAACAACAGAGACATTAAAGGAAAACAGAACAGTCACAACAAACGATTTGAGGACTGCAATACTTTATACCAATCCTCAAGTTGATGGGCTTCTCTCTTTTTTCAAACAAATGAAAAAATAAAGATCTTGCATTAGACACTGGCTATCAATACTCTAGGCATTAGGAAGCTGAAACGCGTGGTGTTGGTCATTTCTAATCAACAATTGCGTGTTTTACTATGCTGAGAATGATGAATTAAAATAGAATGGTGTAACATCATCAAAAAGGAAATTTTCAAGGTATATTTTGAAGTAACACATTGTATGCAATAGGATTATATCTATATGCCAACAAAAAAGACCAGTTAATATCAATGCTTAAATTTACAAACCATCACTAAAGCTTGTGTTAAGAAATTGGAGAATATTACCAGTTTCTTTGATCTAAAAATTGAGAAAACACGTAATTAAGATAATTGATGATGAGTGGTGATTGGAATGCAGAATTTGGAAACCAAAAGGAAGGGTCAGGAGGTGAAAAAAATGGGTTGGGGTGGAATTACATAAGAGTAGCAACTTCTTTATTGAAAATATGCTTTTCCAACAATATACATGGAAACTGTATACGTGGACTGTAACAGACAGGATGCAGAGGAATCCAACTGACTATATCTATGGAAGGGGACTATGATAAAACTCAATAGCATCAGCCAAAATAAAGCCAGGTGCTCTTGGTGGGTCAGGTCATCAATTACTCAGAGTTAGTTTCAGGTTGGAGTTGAAGAAAATTTTTTTGAAACCCACTAGAGCCAAATATCACCCTGAACATAACTCACCTGCATTTAGAGATATCTCAAAAATGTATCTGAACACTATTGTCCAAAGACCACAGGAGCTCTAGGATGATACCAAGAATATCATACATGAAAAAAACAAGAGCAGAAATTAAAAACTGAAATGGATATCAGAAGAGATTCAGTAACTTTGCATTAAACAGAGTAGTCAAAGCAAATGAAAGAAAGATAAAACCTATAAAGAGCAGCCAAAAGGCACCTGGAGAAAACAAAATAAAGCATTACCACAAAATGTGCAAAGTTCTGGAATTAAACAAAAACAAAGGAAAGATCAGACCCAGCAAATCTCAAGCTAAATGGGGGAAAAAAAATCAAGCTTCAGATGCAATATTGAAGGATTCTATGGGAAAAAGTATCAAATGATCCAGGAAGTATCAAAAGAAGTCAGAGAGCAATACATAGTCACTGTACCAAAAAAGCATTGGCTGACAGTGAAGCAGTTCAAGAGGTAGCATATGATCGAGAGTCTACAGTATTAAAGAACAAACCCCGAGCTGCACCGAGGGCAGCAGTGAAAAACAAAGCCCTTTGAAAAACAAAGAGAAGTTGCTACTCTTGTGTAATTCTACCAGATGATCTCCAGCTTCATTTCCACTCCCAACCCATCTTTTCCACCTCCCCATCCTTCCTCTTTGGTTTCCAAATTCTGCGTTCCAATCACCACTCATCGTCAATTATCTTAATTACATGTTTTACCAATTTTTAGATCAAAGAAACTGACAACATTCACCAATTGACATGTTTCATCAAACTGAAACTGTGATGCAAGTACTCACTGGGGTACGCTAACCAACTTGGGGGACAGCCACCCAGCCAATGGGAAGAGATACATAGTTGTGCCAATTTTAAATAAAGGTGACTCAAGAGAATATAGAAATTATTGAAGGATATGACTAATATCACATGGAAGTAACATTTTGTGGAAGTTGATTAAAAATGAATGCGACAGGAAGCTGACAGGTGCGAGTGATTCAAGCTAGACTCAAAAAGGATATGGAATCGAGGGATATGATTACTGACATCAGATGACTCTTAGCCCACAACACAGAATATCTGCAAGTGGTTACTAGTTTTTTATGACTATTCAAAGACACTCAACTGTGTGAATTAGAACAAACTATGAATGGCATTGCAAAGGGTGGGAATTCTACAACATTTCATTGGGTTCATGCAGAACTGATACAGACCTGGAGGCAGCCCTTGGAAAAGGAACAAGAGAATACTGCCTGGTGTAAAATCAGGAAAGGTGGGCATCAGCATCGCATCTTCTCACCACACTTACAGAATCTGCACGTTGAACTAATAATCTGAGCGGCTAGGCCACATGGAGAAGAGTGTATGTGACATCAGAACCAGAAGTCTCGTTAACAGCTCTCTATCTGCGGTAACCCAGCCTTGCTTGCTGAATGTCAGGAGCACTTTCTATTGAGATCAAAGACAACAGTCTGCAGTATGGACGGCAAGTGAATGTGATACGAACAAAAATCCTCACAGCTGGGGCAACAGACAACATCATGATAAATAGAGAAATGAGTGAAATTGCTCAGGAATTCATTTTACTTGGATTCGTAATCAACACTCATGGAAACATCAGTCAAGAAAGTAAATGGGATAAATGTGTTACCCAAACATTATTGTCATTATTAAATATATTGTATGTATACATACAAGTTATGCTATGTTATTACATTTCATTACATTCCACTGTTAAGCAGCAAAGATGTCACTTTAAAGATTCAGATGCCCCTGACCCACGCCATGGTACTTTCAATCACTTCATGTGCATGTGAAAGTAGGGCAAGGGAAAAAGAAGACCGCAGAAGAATGGATTCGCTTGAATTCCGGCCCTGGCGAAGAGTAATGCAAGTGCCGTTGATGGCCAGAAAAGCAAACGGACCTATGTTGGAGGAAGTGCACTTAGATTTCTCCTTTGTGCAAAGGATCTCACATACTTTGATACATTATCAAGAGAGACCAGTTCATGGAGAAGGACATCATGGTTGGTAAAGGGTAGGGGCAGGAAAAGAAGGAAGACCCTGGACAAGATGGATGGACACAATGGCTGCAGCAAGGGGCTCGGACAGGACTCTGAGTATAATGGGGTCGGATGGGGCAATGCTTCCTTCTGTTGTCCGTAGAGTTCCCAGGGGTCGGAGTTGACAGGACTGCATCCAAGAACAGCAGAACCCAACACAGGTGTCATTGTGAGGACGTTCTGTCGAGAAAGAAACTTCCATGTGCTAAAACGTGATTCTTTTAGTAACTGAAAAGGAATAAAGGTTAGAATTTTCAAGGGTCATGACAAAACAACAGTTAATATACAACTATAATCCCTTAGTATCTCCATATGATTTTAACATCTGTGTGATGCTACATCATTAAAAATAATAATAAATAATGGCCTATTAACATTATTATAGCTTACATCCTTACATTAGCTGTTAATATAAAGATCTCCCTTTTGATCCTCTTAATTGTTAATCTACCCAAAAATGTTAAACTGGGAATAAAAACATTTTCCTGTTATAATATTTTTGTTGTTGTTTATTTCCCTGTGTAAGAGGGACTGTTAACAACCCAAAAAAATAGGATACACATTTGCATGCATATCAAAACAGTTGATTTTTGACTCAAAATGTTCATATTTTTCCCACAGAATACTTCCAAGAAATTATTCTTTATGACAAAAAACAAAACAAAAACATATTAGGAGGCTTTCTGAGTTTTACTGACATGACTACTTGGCTCTAATTAGAAATTCAACTGGACGGGACTAGAAAACACCCAGAGAGCAAATCCGCCCATTCCCGGATGTCAAGCGCACATCTTTGCCTCTTGGCTTATGTTTCACAACTTGACCAGGGCCAATCTGCCTCTGCTGTCCCAATAAAACAACAAGGACAGCTACGACATTTTAACATGAATGAATATATTCAGCCAATACTTGCAAAGAAGAAAATACATGTATGCTAATTAAATACTCTATGCTATTCCCCTGAAGGCAAAAGGTGAGCCATTTTAAAATTCCATTTGATTAGGCATTATATGATAATGAACTTTTCAACATGTTAGGGCAACTCACTGTAGATTCAGCATACTCATGTTATAGGCTACTTTTGTGTCTCATCGTGTGTCAAGTCATAGCACAGTGTTTTCTATTGCCTGGCTAGCACTCTCAGTCATGTGTGAGATACGTTGATCCACCAGACATTAACATCTCCTGCAGGTCAGTTGAGGCCATGTATGTGCCTTTAGCTTTAGATGTGGTGAATTTATTTGCTTTGAAAATATGTACTTCTATTAGTTTAGGATTATGGGATTTTTTTCTCTGTTTTTCTTCCTTAGTCTAAATTTCACCTGAGTACCAATAACCTACTCCACCCCCACCCTAAACCTGGCATGTGGGGCGATATGTGTTTGTTTTTCTGAGAATTAGATGTTGAACCAACTCAGGATTATGATTTTTGTTTCTGGCTTCTAGAACTCTGTCAAAGTATAACTTAATTTGCACTCTTCATTTTCTGATTATTTCCTGCACTTGCTAACAGTTACATCTTTGCACAATTTATCAGATATTTATGTAGCAATCAACCCGTTATAGACGACCAAGGAACAACAGTACAGAGTAATTATCAATTCAACTGCTGATTGCACTCTTTCGAACTGTCTTTGGTATCTAAAGTGTGTATTACTATAACCTTATTGCTTTTTAATAGTTCATTAACAACAGACTCCCTCGGTGCCACGGGTCCTGTGCTTTGTTCTCTCATTGTTTCCAGTGTCCGGTGCCATATTTGACTGTGCCTAAAGAAAAAAAACGTGTTAAGGTGCCTTTAACAAACTGCTCATATTCAAAAGTTTAGAGTCAGGAAAACCCTGATGTTCTTGGAAGTGGGTTGCTGTGAGAATTAGAAGAAATAAATTACATGTGTAATTAATTTTAATAAGTGTGTTTAGAAAACAAATATGAGTAAATTAATTTTGCTCTACTGTATTGTGGTTCCTATGCATTAAACATTTGCATATCTCATTTGCCTTAATGAGCTGCTTTGACTCAATCCAAACATTAAGCTACTCTCCTTTCTTTTATTATTCCAATGCAACTCTTTGGACAATGTGAGAGCAAACAGATGCGTTGTTTCAGGCTCTGGTATATAATCTTTGGATGACCTGCAAAATTATTAAGAAGTTTCTAATTTCAACAGAGCATTCCAGGGCAGTACTTGTAACTTTCAACTGGAGGATTGGTTTTAAAAGCATGTTGAAGTTAGCCAAACAAACCCACATCCTCATGTCCAGCTTTTCACATCACAGATAAATGTACACTTGCCACACACGGTCCTTTCTAGTGCCTTCCTCTTTGTGCATTGAGCTGCTAATCACAAGGTCAGCTGTTCAAAACTATCAGTCACTCCATAGGAGAAAGATGAGACTTTTTACTCCCAGAGAGTTACAGTATCAGAAACTCGCAGGGATATTTCTACCTTGTCTTATTGGGTCGCTATGGTCTGAAATGACCCAGGGGCAGTAAATTTGAGTTGTTCTTAGAGGACATAGTCCTCTCTGATGATTCATTAGCTTACATAGAAAGCACATGTCATGACATATGTATATGAACATATTGGGCACATATGTTTACATATGTGATGCCATGGGTATGTAATATAGCTTTCATGAACACAATTTTAAAATGAGAGAAAAAATATTCCAGTAAGTTTGAATTCAGTGTGCAAATGGCTTTACTTTAACATCCAGGGGACAAACAATCCACATGCCAGAGAATTAAACTGCTAAATGGGTTCACATTAGGACTGAATTTAATTTGCTTCCAAAAAGAGTGATGGGGGGTAAAGGATGTTCCTAAAGGAAGCAGGAGCAATATGACAGCCCTAAAGTGCTCTCCAGGCCTCCTGGAAAAGTTTTACTTCATTTCCTTTTTTAAAAATAACATTTAAATTTTCTGGGTGTGAACATTTTCAGTTAAATATGAAAACCCATATGATACTTACACCCCCCGGGGGGGGCACTTATCATGAGCTAGTAATCTTTATCATCAAATGCAAGATAAACTTTTGTTATCCCTATTTTGCAGATATTTGAGCTGGGCGTTTTCTCTCATTTGTAATGTAATACATCCAGTCAGGGATATGTCCAGGAACAAAAGCCATTTTGTGCATTTTTAAAACTTAGTCTTGGTCATTTTCATTATACCCCAAACAAGAACGAACAAAACAGTTGTATGGACTCAATTCTGGCTTATGGTGAAAACATGTGTGTCCGAGTACAATTGTGAGTTTACAGTGGCCCATTTTCAGGTGCAGATCAGCAGGTCTTTCTTGCAAGGTGCCAATGAGTGGATGGGGACCACCAGTCATGGATGACTAGTCAAGCATGTTACCTGTCTGCACCACACAGGTCATGCATCCTCCCTGTAAAGTGAACTTGTGAACATGTCAACTCCAACTCGTCGTGACTCTATGGGACTGAGAGGAACTTCCCATATAGAGTATCAAGGTCTTCAAATCTGTAAGGAAGTAGACGGCCATATCTGGCTCGAACAACTAGCTGTTCGGTTCACAGCCAGCTTTAGCTACCATGCCACGGAGCTCTCTGCCTCCCTTTTCATGTCTGCTCAAGAACGATTGTGTTATGTTTCAAATTTAGGGGCTGCTTCATCTAGGGTGATTTTTTTGTTCTGTTTAGCATCTCTTAAACCATTCAGCACATAAAGATTGATCACCTAATATATTCCTGGCACTGTTCTTATGGACTGAAAAACAATTTAATTCTTTCATAAAAGAATGATAAACTTAACCTTTGAAAGCCATGAAATTCTTTCCTTTTGATATTTTCAATATTTTGTGAAATATAACAATAAAAGATAGAGGATATGAGCTGAGCACATTCTGCATCTTTATCATGAAGTCAGAAAGTACATTTTACTAGGCTGTCATATTGCAATACCATACGTCATAATTATGTCGAATTGATCATCCATAAAAGGGAGATACTTGTGTCTACAAGAAGGCATCTTGTTTCTTCTAATAGAACAGATCTGACCATTTCACTTTGAGTTGAGTTACATAAATGGACCTCCTCTTCCATTCTCTGCTAATAAAATGCTTTTGGAAATAAATTATTTCAATTTGAGTGTAATGGATGAGAACATTAAGCACAATCTGTGAATTGTTAAGCATAACTGCAAGTCATTTTTTAAACCCAAGAATTATCTCATAAATTTTGAAATTAGGCACTAGTACTAAATTTAGCTATATTTCTCATGATAGACTCATAATAATACAAATGGATCTAAGAAAACTGCCATCGAGTTCTTTCTAACACATAGCGTCCTTAAATAGGACTTTCAAGGCTTTGCATATCTTTACAGGAGCAGACAGCCTCTTCCTCCTTCTGTGGAGTGCCTGGTGAGTTTGAACCATCAATCTTAGCAGTAAAGTGCTTACCAAGCAGCACCACCAGGAATAGTAGCTTCCAATTCAAACATGGGACATTATTATTATTTTCCTTTAATAAGAGAAACAATTGTTAATTTAGAAAAATAGAAGTTATCTATTAAAAATGCTATTCAAAAAAATAACAACACCCAGACCTAATGCAGTTGAGTGAATTTTGATTTATAACTACCTTGTATCAGTTTCCAAGGTAATAAATTTTTATAAGAGCAGAAAGTCTCATATTTCTCCCACAAAGCAGCTGGTGGGTTAGAATTGCTGACCTTTCATCTGTGGTCCAATGCATAATCCACTACTCCATCAAATTGGTTTGTTGTTGCTGTTTTTAACAAATGGATATATAATACTAAAGTCAATGCCGAGTCTAAAGACCTCCTCCACCAGCAGTGTAACTACTGCCCAAGGCCGTGAGGTTGATGCTAACTCAGGTGACCCTATAGAACAGAGCGACTGCTCCGCAGGGTTTCTCAGGCTATACATCTTAATGCAAGCAGACAGCTTCATTTTTCTCCTACACGGCGGCTGGAAGCTTCCAGCTATCAATTTTTGGTTATCATAGCAATGCTTAACCGGCTGCTCCATCAGAACTTCTTACCAACAGCTATCGAGTGGTTAATTTCTCTTAATACACCACCCAGAGATCAAGGATCTTGTTTAATAAACGGAGATGCTTTGGGTGCATGCAGGGTTAGACTTTCAGGAATAAAACTATCCTAAATTTAAATATATTTGATAGAGACTCCTTTATTAAGTCTTACACAAGGCAAAGACAACGCCACAAATCATTCGGATGAGGGAGGCCACCCACACAAGATCATAATAGTAGGCAAAGACTTCATGGCCAGGTGGCTTAATACTTGTTAAGTTGGGGTCTCTAGAGAAGCAAAAGCAGCGAGGCTGTATGGGTCTCTCTTTACAGAGATGCATAGCGAGGAATGGCTTACCAGGAGAACTCTACTTTTCCACAGCCGTTGGTCAGTGTGAGCTGCAGGCTCCCGTGACTCACGTAGCTGTGGATGCTGACAAGCAGGAAGCAGCACGATGAAGCAGAAGGACCCAATCTAGGGACACAGCCTGGTGGATTGTTAGGTAAATGAATCCAAAGCCTGAAGCTGGTGATGGTTCCTGGGATCAGCAAGCAACACAACTGGAGATGCACTCCTCAGATGAAAGAGACTGATCCAGGAGTAGGTGAAAGCGTCTAAAGAGTTCAGCTCTGCTCAGGTTGCAGCCTGATTGGCTAGGGCTCTAACCATCACACTTATTTCAAACCCAATTTAAATCACATAGAGGCCCCAGCTAGGGCCTAGGACTATAATTATGGGCGCTAACAGCCTCATTTTTCTCTCCCTGGGAGCATCTTTCCATTTTTCTTTCTTGAACTCCCCGACATCAGCTCCATTTTATGCCCCCTCCCAACTGCACCCTCCAATAAATCCTTACTCTACTTGCTCTCCCTAGAGGCTCATCCCTCCTAGGTTTCATATACCGAAACAGGAAAAAACATGTAAGAGTCAAGAAGGTGACTCCCCAATGATATAACACATGTGACATAAACACCAATATCAACAAACAAAACATGGTGAAAACCAGATCAGGCTTTTTGAAGTCCCCTCTTACAACTACCAGGAGAACTCTGCTTCTACACAGCCATGAAGGTTGGAAATAAAGAGGTTGTGATTGCAACTATTGACTTGAGTCCAGTAGTATGGCCATAATGCAGAGATCAGGAATCCTGAACCAGACCGACTAGACCCTGGGGAGAGTCCTGGTCACCATCGCTAATGCTAAATACCATTGACATCCCTGAACTAGACTAGATTCCGGTAGGCCAATGTCCATGAAGGCCTTCACTGTGTCAACTGCCACAAAACTGACATTGGCATCTCCATGACCTACAACAGGAGACACTCAAAAATGTCAACAGATGAACTTTTGCCTGGAGATGCATCCAATAATTGCTGGCGACTGATTTGCAAGCATAATCCTGGTTGAAAACCAGACTGGCAGTGTAGGTTTTAACTTTCTAAAGGTTGCAGAAGTAGCACGTGTACAGAACATAGGAATACTAATAAGCCATGTGCCGCAGAGATCTTGCTTGGGAGTGAATGAAATCATTCAACACAGTGATTAGCATCAAGTGTTCCTATTGAAAATGGAGAAATGGTGTTCTAAAGCAGCAGGTGATTTCAATGACCTGGATTCTGAAAAGCATCTAAAATATTCCAAAATGGTACATATGTTATGAAAAATAAATGGTTACACATACTAGTACGCAATTCAATCAAGCTGGCATCTATTTAAAATCCTTATAGTGTATTTGGAGTCCTGATGGCACGAGAGTAAAGCATGGGATGTTAACTACAGTTTGGTGTTTTAAGCCCTCCAATCGCTGCTGAGGAGAAAGATGTGGCAGTTCCGTTCCGTAAAGATTACAACCTTGGAAACCCTCTGGGACAGTTCTACTCTGCCCCGTGGTGGACATGGACTAATGAGTTTGGTTTTAGATGAAGATGAAGTCACTTCATTAATTTTCTTTTTGGTTTCTAGTTCATTTTATGGTGTTTCTCTGGGAGAGAAATAATATGAGAATAGAATTGTGTTTTATTGTTTGCTTTGCATCGTTAAGCCACAGATATTGTTAACTTATTAATAGGTTTCTTCTCTTCCTACATTCCTTCATGAGGTGACAACAGTCATTGTCTTCAGTTCAAATAATAATGTGGATTCATTTTGACTCCAATTTGAAGAAAACCTAGATCTTTCCTTTACATGCCAACTTTGCAAGCATCTCAAAATTATATTCAGCATCTATGAGTCAAAACTGATGTGATGGCAATCAGTTTAGTTTTGGTTCTTCTCAAATATCTCATAAATTTCCACTGAAAATAAAAATCTGGTAGCCTCACAAATTTAGCATAAGAACCAAGCCTGCTTCCTTTGTAGTCTTTCTACTTCAGTAAATGAAACATCATCCATCCAATTATAGAAGACAGAAGGCTAAATCTCTTTCGTGCATAAAACATCTCTAACAACCAAACTCACTGTCCACAAGTCAACAATGACTCATAGAGACCACTTGTGGGTTTCCCAGACTAACTTTTTATGGGAATAGACAGTCCAATCTTTCTCCCACAGAGCTGCTAGTGCTTTCGAACTGCCAACCATTGAAGCCCAAAGCATAACCACTAAACTACCAGGACTTCTGCACACAACATCAGTTGGGCTAAAATGGAATTCCGTCAAGCACACTTCTTCCCAAATATTCTTCATCCTAATGAACATAAATGCTTTCACTATCTACTTGATTGCTCAGATCTAAAGTTTAAGAGTCATTTGTGATGCCTGTTTTTTTTTTTTTCTTCAAATCATACTTCCAATCCATTAACAAGTCCTGACTGGTCTATCCATTAAACATTCTCTAAATACACCCATTCTTCTCTTTCTCTAATACTGCCGTTCAGTCCAAGCAATCACCACCTCTACTCCACATGAAGACTCCCCAAAACCTCATTCCAGTTGCTACTCTTGGTCCCTCCAATACATTCTCCATTGCGTCCATTTGAAACCCTTCCCTACATAAAAGTTAAATTTTAAAAAATGTGCTTAATAGTCTAAAAAATCTGTTAGACTCCACCCATGTCTACTCTCATTCCTTCTTCTACCATGCTCTTCCTTCATTCACCACAGCTACCTTGAACTTAGACATTGACTGACAATACACCCTCCACCTTTGGTCTCCAAATCATGGCATGGATTGTTCTAGCTAATCTTTATAGGAGTGTCTGAGTCCCTAAATTAGTTTCAATCTCATCATTATGGTTGGCATTTAAATTGTGCCCCTGTTCAAATATCTTATCTTCTTCGTTTAGATAACTTTACCATAATATCAACTCAAAAATAAAAGTCAAGCTGGTTAATATTTCACTTAGCAGACGGTGGCACTAAGTAGAAATTGCAACCGCAACTTCCTTGCTTTCGTTGATGAAACTCGGTCTACGATGTCTCCAAGTTGTTTTGTTTTGGTTTCTTTCTCCACCCAGCAGAGCAAGCTCAGAGGCTTCCTCTCTCAGAGACGCTTCTAAGTACGCAGCCATTCATAGTCTCTCTCCGCTGGTGATGGAAACCGAGATGCTTGATAGAAAGTGCTCAGTAGCGCCCTCCTTTTGTGTGGTCCTCAGGGACTACCTGCCACACCTTAGATATGCCTCTGGCTTAAGAACATGCATACTCGGGGTACCCCACCCAAAACGCGGAAAGCTCCGCGGGAGGGACTCTCATATTACGCATTTCCCCCCACAGTGCGAGCATCAAACAACTCACTCAGTGCACCCAGTAGTATCGCCTGGGAGGATTCTCTTGGGTCATAGAATTTTTTCATAAACGAGGTTTCACTTGAACCTCATTTTCTGTGATGGCCAATTTAAGAGAACAGCATGCAGCTGTGAGATTTTGTTCCCTGCTCAGGAAAAACGCCGCAGAAATTGTTGTGATGGCGGACCAAGCTGACAAGGATTGCATGATGGGAAAAACTCAAGTGCACAAGCGGTTTTCTTGTTCCAAAAAGGGTGAAATGTCAATTGATGACAAACCTCATCCTGGATGTCTGTCAACTTCTTGAACAGATGAAAGTGTTGGCTTGTAGTGCATTTGGATTTTGTTGCACCAGGTCAAACTGTTAATCAAACTTTTTATTTAGAAGTTCTGAAAAGATTGTGTAACAGTGTGTGACTCAAAAGGCCTGATGTGTGCCAGACGAAGGACTGGTTTTGCCACCAGGACAATGCACCTGCTCATGCAGCCATCTCAGTGGGCTAGTTTTTGGCAAAAAACAGCATGCCTCTTTTGCCCCCCACACCTTACTCATCTGACCTCATTCCGATGGACATAAAGATACGTGTATACAGGACTACTGAGCTTTTTTTCACAGAACTGTTTAAGTGTTTGCTATATACATATTTTAAATTCTGCTATCTTATAGGTTTTACATTAGACAACATTTAAGGTTGCCATCTTAATAGGTTATTTTAAATATTGTGAGTATAGACTATTTAACAAAGGATAAAAAAAATGTAATTTTGTAAAACACAGGGTCAGAGTTGTGACTTTCACAACTGCTGTGCGGAGATACAACTACCTGTGTTTTGACACCTCCCTAGAAGGGAGCATTACCTCACTGCAGGTAGTTTAAAACGGTCTTCACCTGAAAAGGAAACACAGGTAGACCCAGAGGCAAAACGACTTTGTATTTTACATAACACAAGATTTCACAGAACTTCCAGTTTTCTGGTTACCTAGGTTGGTTTTTGATCCAGGGTGGAGAGGCACACATTCACTTACCATGGTGGTATAGGGAATTTTATTAATCCAATTGCAAGCAGTCATGCTGCATTATCAAAAGGCCCCCAATCTCAGTGGTTTTTATTGTCACTGCACATGGAAGCCATAGATCATCTTCTGTGTCTTTGCTTCAGGCTGGGGGTTAGTTCCAGACTGGGAATCAGGCTGAAGGAATAGCTCTTGTCTGGGGCATGTTAGAGGACACAAGACTGATAGTACTGGCTAAGCTTCTGGGAAGTACCTCCATGGACTATGCCTCATCCAATCCCATTTGACTGGTCAAAACAAATCACCTATCTTAGTGGGAAAGGCATGTATATTCCTCTTATAAGCAAAAGAGGAGTGAAAAAATGAGAAGAATAAGTCAATATACAACAGATCCTTTGTAGAAAAATCTGGGAAATACTAAGATACAAAGTTGACCATTCTGGTGAAGCTATTGAGACCACTTGTTATGCTGTTAGTGTCCTAGGGTCCCTTTCCAACCTATGTGACAAAATACACCTGCTATGGAGAGTGTTCTAGACTGTTATCCTTCTGGACAAATACTGTCAAGTTTTGTTCTTGAGGGGTCATTGGCTGGGTTAGCTAACCACTTACCTTTGGGTTAGCTTAACCATTATGCTAACAGAGCTTTTTAGATCTTACATGTTGTGGCAGTTACATAATCTCCTGTCAACTTGTGAAAGGGGTGGAGTCTAGCCTTTCAATCTGGTCATAGCCAATGGTGTTCTGTGTGGGCATGGCCTTCTCCAGAGGATTCTGAAAACTCTTGTCTTCCTCCACAAAGGCAAGATACACACTCCTCTCTCTGCAAGACATTCCTGTTGACAAGCCACATGGTGTCACACTGATGGAGCCAGAGCCTGAGGAGCCACATGGTTGAGATGTGCTTCTATTACCACTGGCCTGTGATCTCCTTATATTCAGCCTCATTGCATCTGTTGAGTGAATATGAAGAGAAATTTATAGCTTGGTATCAGACATATGAGCCAATATCAGACTTATGGACTTGATCTAGACTGGAGTGGGATGCTTTCTCAATGTACAATGTTCTTTTATATAAAGCTTTTCCTTATACACATATGAATCTCCCTGGATTTGTTTCGCTAGTCAAACTGGACTAACACACATGTCATTGTTAGTTGCTGTTGAAACAATTCCAACTCATAAAGACCTTATGTTCAACAAAACAAAACAAAACACTGTTCAGTCCTGCCCCATCCTTACAATCATTATCATATTTCAGCCCACTGTCATAGTAACTATGTTAATCCATCATCTGAAGGGGTCTTCCTCTTTTTCACTGCTCTACTTTATGAAACATGGTGTCCTATTCAAATTACCCAAAATTAAGTCTCATCATATTCAATTCTAAGGAGCCTACTGGCTACATTTCTTCTGACGGTTCACGGTACTTTCAATATTCGTCACCAACACCATCACTCATATCCATTACTTCTTCCTCTGCCTTTCTTATTTACTGCCCAACTTTCACATACATATGAGGCTATATAAATGCCATGTCTTAGTCTGATACACCTTAGTCTTCAAAGTGCTATGTTCATTCTTCAACACTTTAAAAAGGTCTGTGGCACACATCGGTCCAATGTAATAAGTGGTTTGGTTTCTTGACTGCCACAAGAAAAGATTATGGATCCCAGCGAAATGATGTCCTTGACAACTTCAATTTCTTCCAATATCATGATATTCTCTATTGGTCTAGTTGTGAAGGTTTATATTGAGTTATAATCCATACTGAAAGCTGCAGACCTTCACCATCATCAGTGTGGTAGTTACATAATCTGGTGCCAATGTGAGACTATTAAGAGTGAAGGGGTGGAGTCTAGCCTGTCAATCAGGTTGCTACTTGACCTCATTTGGAGGTGCTATGGAGATAAATACCTCCCTGTAGGTAGGAGGACACATGGGCTCTCTTCTTGGTATTTCTGAGGACAAGACACATGGAGCTACACTAGAGTCCTGGAGCTGTAGGAGCCACGTGAAGACCCACACCAGCACTGAGATGCTTCCACCACCTCTGGATTCGCAAGACTTTCTATCCCCTGGCCTGTGATCTTCCTGCATTCAGTATCATTGCATGGATGTGTGAGTCTAGACTTTATGGACTATGAGCAACATATGGGGTAATATCCAACTTGACTTAACCTGGACTGGGCTGCGATGTTTTCTTAATGTTCAATTGCTCGTTGGTATAAAGTCCTCTCTTACACACATATCAGTGTCTGGATTTGTTTCTCTAGTCTACTCGGATTAACACAATCAACAAACACTTCAAGTCCTCTTTATTTTCATCCAGTAAGGTAGGATGTGTCATTTGTATTTTCATAGATTGTTAATAAGACCATGTTAATTATATATCCACATTATCAGATGAATTGTTCAGAATACAGCTTGAATAAGTGTAGTACTGTGAAAGAACACATGCCTGACACACATCCTTCCTGCTTTTAAACCATGCAGGGTTTCCTTGTTCTTTCCAAACGACGGCCTCTTCATTTGTGGGCGGATTCTACATGAGTACAATGAAGTGCTTTTGAATTCCTATTCTTTGCATCTGCATTATCCACACAGTTGAATGCATTTGCATAGTCAATAAAACACAAATAAGCATCTTTCTACTATTCTCTGCATTAGCCTGGATCATCCACCTTACACTAGTCATGATTCCATATCTTTGAATTCAGTTTGGATTTCTGTTAGCTCCTTGTCAATATAATACTGAGATTATATTTCGCAAAATTTACTTCCATGTTATGAATAATATTGTTTGATAATTGCCACACTTATTGTGCTACCTCTCTTTAGAATGGGCACACATAAGTAGATCTCTTCTGGTTGCTGGGCCAGCTGACCAATCTTCTTGTCACAGACCAGTGAGTGCTTCTAGGGTTTTCTCAGCTGCATGAAACATTTCAAATGGCATTCCATCGATTCTGGAAGCCTTGGTTTTTGCTAATATTTTCAGTACTTGGGCTTCTTTCTTCAACAACATTGGTTTTTATCATATGACCCCTTTAAAATCTTTCAATGTCTACCAATTATTTTGGTAAAGTGACTCCATATATGCTTTCCAATAATCTTTTGGTGTTTCTTGTATTATTCAATATTTTGCCCATAGAAATTTTCAATATTGCAACTTGGGACTTCAATTTTCCATTTATTTCACTTTTAGATAATGTTGAACATGTTCTTCCTTTCTGTCTTTCTAACTCTAGAATTTTCACATCTCATTAGAAGATTTTACTTCTAGCATACAGACCACATGTATTCTGAAAGAACACACATGATTTTGAGTATATTCTCGTACAAACTCTTTACCCCACCTTTTCTTTTGTTTTAGAAGAAACATTCCCTCTCCTCACATGAAAGCCCATCTTTTCATGTATGTATACCATCCTAATGCACTATTCACAATTTCCTCTTTGCATAGACCATACT
>NW_022111324.1:43261346-43278361 GCF_000313985.2 Echinops telfairi | reverse complement strand
TAGTTGTGCTTGTCGTTTTGTGCATGCTTATTTTATTCCCCTAGAGTAAAGAACAATTTAATCCTGAGTTAAATTGCTTCAACATTTTCCTACTCCTAAAACAAGAGTCTATCCAAATAACAGACATTTTCAAAGTAATTAATTCTCCCTTAGTTCCTACTCTTTAATGTTTCTTCATTGCTTATCAAAAGGGATAAAAGTTAACATTTTTTCAAGCATGTGTGGCTGCCTCTCATCCTCTTCTCCAATTTTATACCCCAGTCCATCCTCGCCCTGGCCGATGGATTGATAGAATTGCTTTAAAACTCACACGTTTCACAGTCCTAGCAAGATCACCTATTTTGGACAAGTTGCTGTAGATGTTCCAGTGTGGGACAGACTGGGGAGCAAGCCTGGCTAGCTGCTTCAGCAATTAGTCAATGAAAACCCTCTGGACCATCACAGAACATTGTCTAACTTAGAGTCTAGAAAGTGGAGCCACCCCATGCTAGTCAATTCAATGGCAAATGACAACAAGCCACTATTGTGTGTAGGACATACTCGGAGGTATAATCATCATCATCATTGATAGTTTCAAAGAACATGTTTGCCAAAATGAAAATAGTTAAGCTTAGTTTTACTTTCAAACCATAGAATTCTCAAGAGGCTGTCAGAATAAAGGAAACAATGATGTTTTCTAAGTACTGATAGAGTAATGAAGTGAATTGTGAAATCATAATCACCCCAAAATGGAGTAAACAAATTAGTGTTCCATTATTGATTGAACATGTTCTTGCTGTTGCTGTTAGACACCCTCAAGTCAGTTCTGACCCACAGCGACTGTGCTCACAGAACGAAACACGGCCTGGTCCTGCGGCAGCCTCACAACAGTTCCTAAGCGTGGGGTCATTGGTACAGCTACAGTGCTATACCATCGCCTTGAGGGCCTTCCTCTTTGGCCCTGGACATGGTGTGTATAAAAACAAAAGCAAAATTAAGGTATAAATGTGTTCATTATGCACACTATCCTAATTCAAAATATAAAAGATATAAAAAGAAAGATTAAAAAAAGGATTGGGAATCAAGAATCTAAAACATCGGAATCTAAGGGCATTTTATTTTGGAGTACAATTTTAACAACATTTTGTAGTCTCACACAGTGCAGAAAAGGGTTTATTGCCCAAAACTCCATATTGTTGCTGATGAGACTTGTATTCTTGCACTAAAAATAACAGATGTTAAGGAGCAGTGTTATTTTTCTGTTTATTAATTAACTTACTCATTTATTCAAGTGCTCATCCATTCCTCTAGTAAGCATCTCTAATGCCAAGATCACATTAATAATTCTGGAGAAATAATAACACCAAAGTCATAATCTGTGCCCTTATGAAGTTTATATTCTACAAATCAGGCAGAAATTTAGTAAGTAAACAAGCAATAGGAAATAAATAATTACTCATTTAGGAGTAAGTTAAAATAAACAAAATGAGTTAAGGGCATGAAGGGGACATATTTTAAACAAAGCATTTAAAGGAAATTCTAGAAAGTGACACTTATTTTGAAACATGGATATGAAGCAAGGTATGCCATATGTGCATCTGGGCAAGGTGAACTGAGTCAGACAATTCACTAAGGTGAGGCTTTCAGACATCTAATATGTGAAATGTCAGTTTATTTGAAAGTGAAGCAGGAGAGGTAAGATATGGAGAGAAAGCAGCAGAGAGACCTGAATATGAAGAAGCCTTGGATTCATGGATTTGACCATAAATGCAAAGAGAAACCCTTAGAAAGGTTTCAGTTGAGTCTAGTATAAACTGACTAGTTGGGTGCTTTGTAGAGAAGGGGAAAGGAAGAGAGGACAATAAAATAGAGAGGAAGGTAATTCCTGCTTTGATAAGTGGTGAGTTCCACATGCCAGGATGAACTTCAGAGGGGATAATGATGCTATTTGCTAGCCTTTACATTCCAAACTGCTGACTGTGAGCCAGTAACTTGCTGGTTTTCTGGGTGCAGATTATGTCCTAACCTGAGGGAGTGATTTCTCGAGGATTAACTCCTGGAGTTTTGTGGGGAGTAAACAGTTGCCATCATCAGTTACTAGCAAAACGTTGGAAGTTTGGGTCAGAAGACATGCCTGATGATCTACTTTCCCCCAAGCAGCCACTGAAAATCCTCTGGAGCGGAGTTCCGCTCTGACACAGAGGGCATCACATGAATCACTACCAACTTGAAAGAAATGGTGTTGATGGCCAGACATCTGTAGCTCTCTATGAGTCATTAGATGGCACGTTTCAATATCTCAAAATATTTTCTTACTTTGCTCAACCAATTATAACCTATTGCTGATTTTTGTTGCACTTTGGTTTGTTGGCCTGCTATTGTGTTACTGTGTGTGTGTGTATGTGTATCAGAATAGAATTCCCACTACCCACAGTTAGATCATGCTTCCTAGTGTGTAGCCCTCTACATGAACCATATTTTATTGCAGAACTTAGACTTCTAAACTTTTCAAGCTGCCTAGTCTTGCCAACCTATGTCTTAAACCTTAGAATCTACTTGAATTCCAGGGAGCCATTAAGAAGTGTCCAGATAAGAGGTTCAACTCTTTTCATTGAACTCTTGGACACATTTTGTCCTCCTCTCTCTGTGCTGAAATCTCTGTAAGAAAAATGTATATTAACCTTTTAAAATTTTTGTTAGTTTTTGTTTTAATTACCTTTATTTCAAAATTCTCCTAGGTGATTTTATTCTTTTTTGTATCATGTTATATAGATTCCAAGTTCTCAAATGTTTCTTCAGCAAAGAGAATTCAAAGCACTAGAGTCATATATCTCACACAAAGGCCTAAATAAAAACAAAACAAACAAACAAGTTCACTGCCATCGAGTTGATTCTGACTCAAAGCTACCTTCTAGGACAAGGTAAAACTGCTCCTGTACATTTTTGAAACTATAACTCTTTAATAAGTAGAAACCCTCATTTTCCTCCACAGGAGTGGCACTTGGTTTCCAACTGATGACCATACAGCTAGCAGCCAAACCCATAACCACTATGCCATCAGGGGCCTTACATAAATGCCTGATATACAGCTACAAAATCACATGCTCAATTCTAAATTGGTGCCCCCTCCAACCACTTACATCTATTCCTCCCTGATTTTTGTTTCAGAAAGTTGACCCCACTCCCAGTCTACCTGGTCAGCACTTAATTCTGCATCCTTCCACATGAGAAAATGGGAAATATATTTTATAGTATCTTTGGAATATACCTAGAAATGTATCCATTCTTCTTCCTCTCTCACTGCTTCCCCCTAACTCTGCATTGTGCTTTCCAGCAGCCCTACAATACCTGACTAATTGGTTTACTGGATGACACCTTTGTCATTGCTTTCCTTTGCTCCATGCAAAAGAAGAAAGCACACCCAGGGTGCTGCTTCCCCAGAGGCACAAGCAATTAAACACAGTGGGGTTTCTATTTAAATGTAGCACTTTTCTTTAGATGATTCAAAATCTACTGAGTACTACAATTAATTCAGGAGGGAAGAAGCTACAAGGAACCAACTCAAAGAAAATTAAACCCACTGGCCAGGCATCCTAAGGACAGTGAATTTATTTAGTTAGTTTCCTTTCCTTAAGATCATCCATCCAATACTGCTCCAAACAGCTTCAGCTGCGACTGTAAACAGAACAAAACAAAATAGAATTCTTATCACCATGACATTTCGCTTTTCACATTTCTTATAGCTTGATTTGTTAGTGGAGAAATAAGCGATTTAGTTGAATATTCCAATTTTCTGTGTTCCCCCTGTGTGTGAGAAGTGGTCAGAATTTCAACACAGGTAGCCAGTGACCCCAAGGGATGACTTTGGTTCAGAGTCAGGCTTTATAAAGCCATAAAATCCAGTTATTGGCTACTCTGCTGCTAAATCATACTCTCTAGATGGAATAAATCTGAGATTTACTCATGAAGCCTAAATAATTACCAATACATCATTTATGAAAGCATAGTATTTGGTTAAAGAATTAAATGATAGGAAATGTTCTGTCAAAATGCAAGCAAATGATAGTTCAAGACAGAAATTGAGAGGAGTCCACCTTCTACCTTCAATACAATGCAGGACATTTGCACATGGCTACCATTGTGAAATTATTTTGACACTAAAAATTTGAACTAATTTAAAACACAAAAAAAATCTATTTTTCTTTTCCTAATGCAATGTGGGTTCCAATTCCTTTGAAATGATATTCCTCAGCCCTTTCCAGATCGACGATATGCCGAGATGAAAGAGATCCTGAAAGCACACAGACGCTTTTCATAAACATCATTGTCAAAGTGCTTTTGCCCAACTGAAATCTAATATATCAAAAAGATCTTTGTTTTATTTAACAAGATTTTTTTTGCTAATTTGCCCTAAATGGAAATTACATAAACATGCTAGAGTATTATTAAAGTCGATCCCATTAATGTATAATATTTTGCCTCTAAAACAAATATCTAATTTCATAAAATGCATACCCAGATTTCCAAGTAGTGTAAGTCAATCCATATGTACTTAAACTCTACTATAGATCATTGACAAAGAAGATGGAAAGACTTTGGGACCAAGAATCAATCCACAATTTATGACCCTTCCTCATCGCCCACCTTATGAAACCTGTGATTTCTATTCTGAAGTGGCTGGAAGAGTAAATAAAGTCAGCAATCTTCCAGTAGTATCACCTCCTAGCGAATGTCTCATATCACGAGATAGTGATGCTACATAGTAAATATAACTATTTCATCATCTAGGGGCAGTTACTACATGACAGAGTTTCAGCAGCTTCTTTGTGCCTTCTCCACCCTTTTCCTTGCTCATTATGGTAAATATATTATAAGGGCTAAAAGGGGTCATACATTAACTGGATGAGATTCAATTATAGGAAAAAACAGAGTGATGCTCTTGAACAAACTGAAAGCTGTGCTAAAGGAATCACAGACTACACAGTAAGGAGCCTGCAAAGTGTTCATCTCCTTCAAGATAATTTAATATATGCATGTCAATAAAACTGTGATTAATGATTTCACTCAGATATCTATGCCAAGTTACTAGAATTCCTAGAAAATGAAATATCTGTCATAAAACCTCTCATGCTCTGTACTGGCTAGTGTGATTCTTATCTAAATTGCTGTAAAAACACATGCATATTTGAGAAATTTATAATTAAATAATTAAATTGGGAATAATTGATGGACACTCTTTTGGGCCTTTTTATCTATGCTTAACATATTTTTATTGAAGTTACTATTACTAGAATTATAGGAGAAACATTTATTCATACAAATTTTTGGAAAAACTGAATTTATTAAATGTGAATATGAAAATCATGTGTAATTATAGTAAATTACCATTATTTTATTATTATATGATATATCCTAATATATGTTGATATAGACATTCATTTACTTTTGGTAACAGAAATAAAGCTTTAGTTCAGTGTTTAGGATAACATGTCGAATGCAACCATTTGGAAGCAAAATATATTATTATTCAAAATAGTTTTAGCATATATTTCACATACCATGAAATTCAATAATTCAGTCATATTAATAAGAGCAATGCAATCATCTCCAAATCAACATTAGAAAACACTTTCTTCTTGTACCAATCATAATCAGCTCCTCATATCTCTACAACCTTCCTCACTCTGACCCTCAAGAAAACACCATGAGAACAATTCATTTTTATTAGATGACTTTGCTTGATGCTTGCCCTCATGAAGAGATCCCTGAAGATATGGGTGCTGTAGTAAAGTTTGGTGAAGAAACTACATGGTGTCTTGCTATTAACAGTAATGATATTGCCTGGTGTCTTAAAAGCTTATCTTTGAACAAGCACCCAGCTGAATGTGAATCCAACCAGACCCACATAGAAGTACACTAGACTGTGTGATCCAATGATTTTGAATGATAAAATCCAAATCCAAAGGAGGGAAGGGTATAAGAGTTTGAGTGGTGAACGCTCAGTTTTTGCAAGGCTATGGATGACAGTGGGAGCCCAAAGCCCATTCTCAGGGTCTGGGAAATATTATTTTTTAAATTCTAACAAAGGGTAACTTGAACATTACAAAACACTACTGAGATCTTACTATATATTAAACATATCAGAATTTATTTCCAGAACGCAATACTCAAATCGCTAAAACAATTCAAAATAACTATTTTCAGCTGTACTAAAAAATGAAAATTCTGAAATGTTGATGATATAACTTTCAAAAAAGTAATTTTAATGATTTTATCTATATAATACATTATAAACCATGATTTATATCTATAATAAGCAATAACAAAGTCCATCAATCTCACTTGCAATTTACTTGATTATAAATGGTTTTAATGGGATATTGGAAAATATTAGATTATAACTACAAAATAATTGAAAATACCTAACATGAGAAGTAAGTACCCATATTTAGACCCACCAAAGTACTCAAATAAAAAATTATCTCAAGGTGGAACCAAGCAATCCTTTGCCGTCAACTAGGTTCTAACTCATAGTCGACCCTATATGTGTCAGAGAAGAACTGTGTTCCAAAGGATTGTTAATGGCTGAATTTCTGCAAGTATGCATCTTGGTCTTTTTTCCAAGGTGCCTCTGGATGGACTTGAACCATCAATGTTTTGGTTAACAGCCAACTATATTAAGCGTTTGCACTAATCAGTGTATTATATTAATACAGTGTATTAGTACCAGCATATTAATGTAAGCAACTGTATTAAACATTTGCATTAACTATTTTATTTCAAGATAAATGTTTCTGGAAAGTAGCTAAAGAGGGAGTAGAATTCTCAGGTAGCTGAAGAGCATAGGAGGCTAGGGCTGGGTTCAGAAGACCTGGTAACTACAATTCATTTAGTAGTGTTCATAGAAGAGAAGGGTATTTGATACAAATAAAATATATATTGGATTAATCATGTTTGTATATCCAGGTCCTGCATGGGATTTCTAAGATAGGCTCTCTGTCCTCATAGAAAAAATGAGCAGACCCCAGTTCAGAGTCATCTGATTAATCTAAATAACTTTGCACGTGGAAGGGATTTTCTGGGTGTAAAGAATGCATTTTTCTTTTCAATGGTCCTGGAATGGGGTGAGCAGTCTACCTAGAACATTGAGAGGGAAAGAGGACACCGGCTTGGTCCTCCACTTTTGACTGTATCGTCCCTGACACTGTGCAACCACATTGTCCCACATCAGTCTAGTTGGCTCAAATGAAGCATGGATAGCTAGAAAGCATTACAATGTGTTTCCAATCAAGAGCAATATGTGACTCTTAGACGAAAATGATCCCAGTTGTGTAGTGTCCTAACCTGGACCATTGGCCCCGTCCCCAGAGGCACTGAGGTCATCAGCTTTTAAAGTTCAGGTTGACGATACGAGGATGGGGTAGGAAAAACAAAATAGACCCTAATTTTTCCTCTTTCTATTTTCTCTTTGTATTTCCTAATTAGAATGCTCTGGGCAAAAGGCCACTTTCTGGTTCACTACCTAAGATTTGAAAGGCTATGTACTTCTAAACCCGCCCCTTCCTATATTAGATGCTCTTCCCGTTCTTCTTGGTTATGCAGGGTCCTGAGTCCCCAAGCTCTTCCTTCAATGGCTCTTTCACCTATGCTTTGTTACCATGATGGATTAAATTTGCAAACATATCCTGGATGTTATCCTTGGAGTTATAAGAACAACTTTTCATCAGCATGCAGACCTCCAGGGACCCCCCAACAGTGTCTCATAAATACTAGTGTCTACAGCATGGAAAGCAGAGCCCTGAGCTATCACACTGGCATCCTTCAGTTCTGGGACACTACTCATTCCCCACTGATATATGATAACATTTGCATAAGCAGAGTCTTAAAAGTCCAGTGAGCTATGTTTGGAGTAGAAATGTATAGTTCTATCAGAAGTGAACAAGTCTTATTATAAAGTGACAATGTCAAACAAACTTTATAGAGTAATCAGTTTAAGAATCAAAGGGGGTGGTCTCTATCTTAAGAAATTTGGAAAAATTATTTATTTTATCCTTAATGACTGTATCTTTAACTCCCTGCCATTGAGCCCATGCTGACTTATAGCTACCCCAGTGTGGAGTTTTGAGACTGGAAGTGTTGACTACCCAGTCTTTCCCCTGCAGAACTGCTGGTCATTTTGAATGGCTGACCATCTGGATCAAAGCCCAACATGCAACCACTACCCCATCAGGGCACCCCTATGTTCTTAATAGCCCCAAACGCTTTTGAGTTTGAATCAATTCTGACTCACAATGACCCTATCAAACAGTAAATTGCACCTTTGGGTTTTTTAGGTGGTAAATCTTTATGAGAGCAGAAAAATCTAGCCCAGTGGAAGGGAATGTTTCAGGGTCCCAGGGTGGTGCAAATGGCTGAAACACCAGGCTACTAACAAAAAAGTTGGTAGTTCTCTCATAAGCACCTTAAAAGAAAGGCTTGACAGCCTACTTTTTCAAAAAATTTCCAATGAAAAGTCTATAGAGCACAGTTCTCCCCGACATGCATGGGGTTACCATGAGTCAGGACCAATTTGTCAGCAACTGTCTTAGGAAGTCCTGCTTATTGGAAGTATTGCTCTTGAAATGAGTCCATTTTTTCCTTTAGGAACTCTACAAATGGTCACCCTTATTACAGTGCGCCTGTAGGGGTGGACTCATCGTAAGTACAGGGTGAGTCTCCATGTCTCCTTACAGGAGGAAGAGTCAATGCTCTTCTTGGGTAGAAGAAAGGCTCATGTCTGAATGAATGGAATGCTACTTTAGAGAGCGGTAAAAGCATCACAAATGGCCTCATCTCGCCTGTTGTTAATACGGCATCCTTCCCTCCAAATGGCTTGCACATCTGTCCTCAGCAACCAGGTGTTCCTTCCATCTATACTGCGTTTGAGAGTGTCCCTAAGGCTGTTTCAACTACTAGGTTTCACGCTCTCACCATTTTCCTCCAGCATAGTTATCCTTCTCTACCTTCTCCATTGGGGTAAGAAACAAATCTCAGGGGATATGATAGATGTCTGGCATTCCCTCTGTCTTTTCAAGGCACTCAGTGCTCCCCTCTTGTCCTTGATAAAGCTGTTTTATCCCACTTTTCTCCACAGCTTTCACACCAGTGAACACCATCAGCCAGTTAAGTTGTGTGGTAGTTACATAATCTGGTGTCAATTTGGGACGTGAGAGGATTGAGTGAAGGGGTGGTGTCTAGTCTGTCAATCAGGTCACAGCCAATGAGGCCTCTGTGTGGGCATGTCCTTCTCCTGAGAATTCTGGGAACTCCTGGATTTCCTCCTTGGAGGCAGGAGACACACTGTCTCTCTGCTCACTCCCTTAGAGATGCTCTACTGACAAGACACATGGTGCTATGCCCTGGGAGCTGGAGAAGCCACATGGCTCTACCCTGAGGGAACCAGACCTCTGGAGCCAGAGAAGCCACCTAGAGACCAGTGCCTGCACTGAGATGCTTACAACGCCACTGGATCCACAAGACTTCTGACCCCCTGGCCTGTGATCCTCCTGCATTCGGCATCATGGCATGTATTTCGTGAGTCTGAAGAGGAATTTTTAGTTTCATATCAGATATATGGGCTAATATTGGATGTATGGGCTTGATCTGGACTGGGCTGGGGCATTTTCTCAATATTCAATTGTTCTTGTATATAAACCTCTTTGTTATATACATATGAGTGTCTATGAATTTTTTTCTCTAATCTACCCGGACTAACAGAAGTTGATAAGGATTACTGTTTGTTTATCCCTTTCCTGCACATTTTAGCCTGACTCGCTTTCTCCATTTCTCCAGAGCACTGACTGAATTGGGTCACTTTGACACACATTGGCCATTACTACGTTTTGTTTTTGCAAAAAGAAAAAAAATAGATTAACTCAACAAGGTCAGGCAAAGTATGTTTCACATGAAAAGCAAGCTTTCATGTGTGCTTATGCAGGCACTAGGTGTGTCTGCCAGCTCAGATGAGTTCCTGTATTCCTGGATGTTGATTTTTTAAAATCTTATACACACCCCAGTTGTAATTTAATCAACATTTTAATAAAAAATAACCCACTAACATAGCATCATTACATAATGACTGAATTCCAAATATGAAATTGGCAATCATGCGATAGTACCTAGGGACTCTCCAGTTCAGAACTTCTGATGAAAGTAGGGTTTTGTCTGGAATTTAGGAACTTGCCAACTAAAAGATTTGTGAAGAGCGCCTACCAATGGATTGGAATGCCTTCAAAAGCCACACATCCTAGTAAAACCTTCTCCTTGCACCCATATTGTGATACCCATATTTCTAGCACATCTATCTTCCTAAAAAAAGATCAATAAAGCTGATTTAAAAATCTCATCCTTAGCCCAGCACACCATAACCTTCCTAAATCCTTATACGACCTTACCCCTGTTTTTGAAACTTCAAATCATTCTGTCTACAGACCTAACTTAGCCATAGCTCTCCCTGAAAGACGTTCCTTAAGCCCTCCGGTAAATTGGTCGCTCCTTACTCAGGGATCCCATATGAACCCTTTGCTGTCCAGTCAGTTCTGACTCCTGGCATCATAACGACCCTATAGGACAGAGTAGAAGTGTCATGACGACTTTCCAAAACTATAAGCATTAGAAGGAGCCCTAGTGATTCAGTGCCTAAGGCCTTTGGAAGGCTAACTACAAGGCTTTGGGTTCAAACCTATCAACTGCTGAATAAGGGAAAGATGAGGCAACGTGCTTCAATAAAGATCTACAGCATTGAAAACCCTACATATCAGTACTACTCTGTAATGTAGGGTCACTATGAGTCAGAATCGATTGGATGACAGTGGGATTGGTTTGAGGTTTAATCTTTACTGAAGCCAACTGACACATCTTCCCCCAATGGTGTGACTGATGAATTCAAACTACTGATCTTTCAGTTAGCAGTTGAGCGTTTTAATCACTGTGCAACCAGGTGATCTAATTACCCGCTCCCCCCACCCCCAACCTATTTAATTCTGGTTTAACCTATTATTATGCCACAACCTTTCTCTGTTTTACTATAGTGCTAGTGTTGGGCGCATGTATTGTTGACTCATGGTGCTCCTATAAGACAGATTTAAACTGTTCCTTAGAGTTTCTTTGGTGCTCTGGACCTTATCTCAGCTCTGTAAGACTATGAACCTGTACCGAAGCAGGCAGGTTTATGTTTCTCGTGCACAGTGTTCATTAGCCTAACACCTAAGCCACAGCATCACCTCGATGTCTGGGAGTTTGATTTGGTTTGGTTTTGAACTAAGAGCCTATGGTCAGGCCTTCTCATCAGCCAGCAGATTGACTAACCACTATACCACTGGGGTTCCTTGCCTGGAACATAATAGGCACTTAATAAATGCTTCTTGAAATGAAAAATGTAAGAGTAAGCATATTTCAGGTAGGTAACTTTTCATTAAAAAATAAAAATCAGTCTATAAAGGAGATTAGTTCTAGGGCTGGTCTGCCATTGAATTCTGCCTAAAGAGCTTTATTTGGATATAGGTTCTGCAGACTACTTTACTTAACACGTAACTAATTACTCATAAAAATAGGTACCTTGATGTATTAAACTCAATAGAAACTATATCCAGTAAGCACATTTCAAGGGTATGCTTTGAAAGACCAGTGTAAATGTGAAGCATCATGCCAGGATGGGAGGGGGAAGGAAAGTGCTCTTCTACCTGGCAGAACGTGTGCACTTGCGCTCCCAACTAGGGGTCAGGGGCATCTCATCAGCCCCAGGAGGTAGCTCATGCCAGGGAAGGCAGCAAATGCCATCAATCTGGGTCTTTTCCCAAAGCCTCAGTGAGTCCAGGACTCCACAGAAACATTCATTAAAATAGTTACATATATAAATATATATATAAAACAATCCCACATCTGTAGTTTATAAGCAAAACCTCTACTATTATCCTCATTTAGAAAATTCTAAGGCTTATCATCAGATTTTATAGAAGGCATGTGTTTTCCTTTTACTCCAGGGCATGCATGTGTTTGCATAGCAAGATACCTCATGGTGGTATTGATTTATCTTTTGGGGCTATGTTAGCAACAATTTGATCAAATGAGCTACACAATTTATTTAATGTGGTGGGTATAATGACTCCCCAAAGTTAATATCTTAGAATATTTATGATGTAAGGATATTGTGTGCAAAATACAAATCATATTGTTAGGTAATTTTTTGTATAACCAACAAAGTTAATAATTACTTATTAATATGAATCAGTGATTTAAATAAATGAAGGAAAATTCAACTTTTCTATTATTTTAAGCTTTTATAATTTTTCCCTTAATGCTGCATGTGCTTAAATTTAGTAAAAATAGAAGTTTCTGTTGCCCCATACAGGGTATCTCAGTTACTGGGTCACACACTTCACAACGGTCAGTTTGGGCAGTGTTCAAATGCAGACATTAGACAACAGACCTCTGCTTGAACTGGGCCGCATTAGAATTCGGAACTCACTGTTGTTGCAATCCTGATCTGGACCTCGTTGTAGATCCGACCTAAAGTGTCATTGCGTATGCTGCCTTCAGTAACATAAAACACATATTAATTTGAAATTAGGTAACAATTTACATCAGAAAAGGTTTAGTCGAGGACTAATTACCTGTATTAGTTTTCTGTATAATTCATAGCAACTTACTACAAATTTAATGCCTTAAAGCAAAACAAATTTATGATATCACTTCTGAAAGCTAGAAATCTGTATTTAGCATCACTGGACAGAAATTAAGGTGCCATTCCCTCTGGAATTAAAATAAACATTTTATTCCATGCCAAGTGTATCTTTTGTATTCTTAAAAATAAAGAATTGTAAGTATTGATCGAGGAATCACAGTGCTATCAGAAGCAGAGAGAAGTTCAAGAGCTAGTCCATCAATCACCAGTGAGCATGCAACTCGCAAAGCAAACACACTGCCATGAGGCAAGGCTGACTCGCAGCCACTCCCTGTGGTTGCTGAGACGGTCACGGTCTATGGGAGGAGAGAGCCCAGTCTGTCTCTCAGAGCTGCTGGTGGTTGTGAACTGCTGACCATGAATATCACAGTCCAACTGGTAACCACTACCCCATCAGGGCTCCTTACTACCAGTGAGCACAGCATTATTGAAATAGGGTATACATTCACTGGCTATATATTTACATCGAGTCTTGTATATGTGTCCCCTTATTGAATGCATGGAATTTAATCATCAAGGGTAGAATCACCCATATGAAATGGTGGAAATTTAATAGGATGGAAATGTTTCTAAGTAGCATCAACTGTTAATGTGCTCAGTTTTTAACCAAAATGGTTGACCTTCAAACCCAGAAGTGCCTCTGAGGAGAATCCTGGCCATCTGTCTCAGAAAGTCCCAGCTTTGGAAACCCGATGACACAGTTCCACTCAGGCACACATGGAATGACTCTGAGTCAAAAGGTGACCTAACAGCAATTGGTGTTTTTTATTAGAAATTAGTTTTGTTTTTTAAATCCAGATAAGAAATGTACATGTGCACCCATTTCCATTGAGGGGATTCAAACTGAAAGTAACCTTGCATGGACAGAGTTCAACAGCTCTGCAGGGTTTTCCAAGACTGTAAATCTGTATGGGCAGACAGCCTCCTTTTTGAATCATCAATATTGGTTAGCAGTTCAATAGTAGACAAATAATTTTCTCTTACTATGTTAATAAATTTCAAAACTCAAACCAATCTCACTGCCATTGAGCGGATGTCATCACCTAGCAATCCTAAAGTGACTAGAACCAGTGAGCTTCCCAACATATGATAATAACTATTATTCATGAAGAAAAAATAAACAATACCAGCATTACATGGCAAGACGATGTTTGACGAAAGACGTTCTAGTGACTTAGTAGTTAAGTGTTCAGCTACAAGCCAAAGGGCAGTCGTTTGAATCACTAGTAACTCCCCGATAGCCTAGTGGCTTTTGACTGCTACCCACATGGTTAGCAGTTACAAATCACCAGTCGCTCTGTAGGAGAAAGATGAGGCTTTCTAGCCTTGTAAAGAGTTATAGTAATAAAAAGGACAGAGGCAGTGTCTGGTATTTACACAATTTCATGTCAACTTGATAACAGGATGAAGGGGTGGGATCCAGCCTGTCAATCAGGTCACAGCCTGATGATCCCTCCTCGTGGGCATGGCCTTCTCATGAGGATTCTGGGAACTTTCTGTCTCTTGATTCTGCCATCAGAGGAAGCAGACCTCTCTCTTTCTCTTTCTCTCGCTCTCGCTCTCGCTCTCACTCCCGCTCTCTCTCTCTGCCTTGGCCATGGTCTTCCTTCTGCTGACAAGCCATATGGAGCCATACTGATGGCAGCCAGAGTGCTGAGATGCTTCCATTGCCACTCGGTCCACAAGACTTTTCACAGACTGGGCTGTGGTTTTCCTGCCTGCATTTGGCATCATTGCATGTGCTGTGTGAGTCTGAAGATGAATTTATGGACTGGTATAGAACCTATGGGCTAATATAGGACTTATGGACTTGACCTGGACTGGGCTGGAGTGTTTCCTTAATATACAATTACTCTTTGTATAAAGCTCTTTCCTGTACATATATGAATGTATCTGAATTTGTTTCTATAGTCAATCTGGACTAACACACAGTGCTACCCTGTCCTATAGTGGTGGCTATGGGCAAAAATCAACTCAACTGCACTAAGTTCGAGCTACTCACAGAGATGAAGAAAGATGTGGCAGTCTGATTCCCTATACATGACAGCCGTGAAAATCCTATGTGGCAGTACTACTCTGTCCCAAATGTTCCTAATGAGTTAAAATTGATGCAGCAGGCAAGGCATTCAGTTTTGGTTTACATATGAAGAAGTTTCTTAAAGGAGAGAACCAATTTTCTTTGAGGGACCAAGAGTGAAACCTTTTAAGATTGAAACAAGGGAGAAGTGTAGGAAAAGAGCATTCCCCATGAAAACACATGGAGAAGAAGCTAGGACCATGTGAAGAAGAAGGAGGGGGGAAGAATCGAAAAAGAAGACGGGAAGAAACTTATGTTCAGTGGAAATAACTCAATACATCTTTATACAGTGAGAAGCAGTTCTGAATTCACTGGTGAGTAGTATTGGCGAATACAAAAAAATACTGTTACACAGTTAAAGAAGATCTTTTGTGCTCTAGATCTTAAAATAAGGCAGAACTGGTACTGTGTGGTACCGACAGGAGATGGAGGATTACTGACGATTGTTCACAGAACAGTGAAATGATAGAAATTGTTGATAATTTTCATGCATAGTGAAATAGGCTAAAGAATATTAATCAAATGAAATTGAGAACTGAGACAAAATACATTGTGTGAAATAGACAATATAATGGAAGACTGTGACAGTATCTAGTAAATAACATAACAAGGAAAAGACTTTCGGAATATTGATTTAATGCATCGCTTAAACAATAGCATATCTCAAACCTGCATTATATATGCTCTATTTCCTTGTACCTTGGACAGCTTATCTACTTACTTCCCTCAGAAGGATAGACACATTTTTCTACATGAATTGTTTTCTTGTCTATATTATTTAGCAGTGTTATAAACCACATCTCAAAGAAAACTCAGCACTTTTAGAAGTTATGTCTTCTTTAATATGATATGAATAAAAATGACTAAAATTAAATTCAGACCAGCAAAGGATAACTGCCATCATCATCATCATCTGTTGAAAACATATCACTGCCAAAGAAATTGCTTTCAATATGCACATAAGTTTGTAAATTGCAATTTGACCCCATTGTATAAATTTCAATAGTCATCTGAAACATCAAAAGAATCCACTTAAGATAATTATATTGAGTCTAGATTGTGCATTCAAAGATACATTCAGTTCACAGATTGGAATATGACAAGAACATATGCCATAAAGCCAAGATGAAAAGTTGAAGTTAGTTATCAAGACTATTGTTCATTTAAGATGCAGGTAAAGAAAATCTGTCTCTTTAATATAAAAGGACTTATTTGAGAAAAAGTGCCTGGTTAAGCAAACATATTTACCCTATCAAGGAAAAAATTAGCCTTTGTTACAAAGGGTGCTCTGTGGCATGCTTTTCGGGTAAGGAAATAAATGTCACTCCCTATTAAAATGAAGCAAATGCCTTATTTGGTCAAGGCAGCATACATAATACATTAGATGCCCTACAAGTCTAGAATTTTGCATGAAAGATGGGCTCATGTGCATTCCATAGTTCTGATGAGGTTTTCTACTCATGTAAAGAGTTATCATCATAAATTCATAAGGGCAGTTCTGCCCTGTCCTACATGGTTACTATAGATTGGAATCAATTAGGTTTGTTTGCTTAATATCTAAAATGACTGTAACACCTTATGACAGCATTATCTTTGCCCATGACTGCAAAGGGGTCTTCTAACCTAACGCTCTACATAGCAATGGGCAAAGGAACGGACGTGAGAAGTTGAGAGCTTGCTATTATTTCACCACAAGGATCTAAAGCGATCAATGCTAGGAGTAATCTGGAACTAGCATAAGTTCCCAAGGATGTGGCTTTGGTAAATGGGAGGGTGGATAGAAACAAGTGTTTGGAATTGAAAATATTTGGAGGGATGAGAAGTTTGATATCTCTTTTACTTTCATGAGTATAAGAAAATCAGAAAAGTGATAGCATATTATTTGGGGGGGGGGGATCTTAATTTTGTTCTACCCCCTAATTTGAGGTTAGAAGACAAAATCAGATTAAATTGGTCAGTGTCATTTGAGGTGTCCACATTCCTTTGAATGATCAGTGTTCATTTGATCCTAGCTCAAGGATCGGATGGCTCAGTGGATATGAAATGGCGCAAATGGTGCAAATGTAGAAAATTCCACAGGAAAATTAATGAAACATCAGATGATTTATAGGCAACAGAGAATATGAAAAATCATAAGAGGTTAACAAACTGAGGGATAAGGGACCAACAAGTGATCCAAAATTGGTGGCAGGGAGGGTGTAAGAGGCCTGGTGGGGCTTGATCAAGGGTAATGTAACC
>NW_022111324.1:43258759-43260167 GCF_000313985.2 Echinops telfairi | reverse complement strand
ATTTTGACATTTGTGTTCATATTTTACTTCCTTAATGACCACTTTTTTCACTATAATAATCCTTTTAAAATTACATTCAGTATATTATGTGAAAGGGGTTCCTTCAAAAAGCTCAGGAAAAATATTAAATTTAAAGACAATGGATGTTTTCCATGAATTTTTATGTCTTCACATATTAGCTCAATATATTAAATGAAACCTAAGAATGAACACCATCGGGGTTTTCTTTTTTCCATTTTAAATGTGGATCTCAATAATTCTATAAAAGTTTGATAAAGAATGTTTGAATCCCCCAAATAATACCTGTTGTTATAAAGAAGATTTCAACATATAACAATCCAATAAGACGGGCTCCATGAGATTTCAAACTATGAAATCTTTACTGAAAGACACATCTGTTTGGCAGAAGCAGACAGTAGCTGTGACCCACTGCTCTTCCTGGTAGCAGCACAGCCCTTAACCGCTGTACCACCAAGGATGCTTACAAAGTGCTCTGAGAGCTGCACCACTTTGTTCAAACATTTCTATTGATAATCCACCTGTTCCTAAAGCCCTGTGTAATGATAGTGCCTTCAGTGCACCTGGGGTTTCTTCTTTCAGTACCACTGGTTTGTGAGACCACACTGTCCAATGAAATGGCTAAAGGCCAACCAATTCGTTTTGGTAGAGTGATTCTGCATTTTCTTCTTTAGTCTTTTGATGCTTTCTACAACGTTCAATATTTTGCCTATAGAATTCTTTAGTATTGCAACTGGAGGCTCGGATATTTTCTTTATCTCTTTCAGTGGGAGAAAGTCTGAGTTTGTTCTTCCCTTTTTCTAACTCCAAGCCTGCCCTTCCTCGTGCTTCGCTCCGTTCCCTTCAGCGGTCTCTGGCCTTGAGTGTGCTTCTTTCACTGCATTATTTCTCTCAAAACCTGAGCCACTCTGCTCAGGAGCATGTTCCAGGGTCTCTTCTAACATCCATTTTGATCTTTCCATTCTTTGTTGTCTTTTTCATGGATTTGTGTTTTCCTCATCTACGGTGTTCTTGATATTATCCCACAGCTCATTTGTTCTTCAGTTTTTAGTGTCTGATGTCTCAAATGTGTCCTTGAGCTGGTCTCTAAATTCAGAGGGGTATGGTTAATGTCAAACTTTTGCTCTTGGGAACTACTTTACTTTTCTTCTGCTTGAATTTGAGGTGCCTGTGAGAATCGATAGTCTGTTCCACAATTGGATCCTGGTCCTATTTTGGCTGATGATATTGGGCTTCTCCATTTGATTTCCACATATTCTACTTAGTGAGTTCCATGTGCACAGTTGCCATTTATGTTATTGGGGGGAAAGAAAAGGCTTTGCAATGAACAAATCATTGGCCTTGGAAATTCTATCATGCTATCTTCTCCCTCCAAGGTGGCATTTCCAAC
>NW_022111324.1:43242949-43258077 GCF_000313985.2 Echinops telfairi | reverse complement strand
TACCTGATCCCTTCGACACCTCATGGTTGCATAGGCTGGTGTGCTTCTTCCATGTGGGCTTTGTTGCTTCTGAGCTTGATGGCCGCTTGATTACCATACTTTTTTAACTACCAACTTTTACATTCAAATCACCAGTAATTATCATTGCGTGCTCATTGCATGTTTTATCAACCTTAGACTCAAAAACTTGATAATCTTCTTAAATGTGTTCATTCCTGGCTTTAGTGGTTGGTGCATAAAGTTGAATATTCATATTAACTAATGTTCCTTGTATGTATAAGGGTGTTCCTATCACACTCAGTGTTGTACTTCATGATATATTTTTCTATGTTCTTTTTGACAATTAATGTGACCCCCTTCCTTTGGGGTTTGTCATTTCTGGTATAGTAAACCATGTGTGTGTGAGTCAAAGTAGCTAACACCAGCCCATGTCAGCTCAGTAAATGCTAAGATACTGATCTTTAAGCATCTCGTTTCATTTTGTCACGACTTCCAATTTTCCCAGGCTCATGCTCCATACATTCCGTGCTCATTCATGAATGGATCTTTGTAGCTTCTTCTTCTCATTGTGGGTCAGGCCCCATCAGCAAAGGAAGGTCCAGGAGCTTTGCTCCATACATGTCCTTACTGTCAACTCGCGACACAGCTCTTCCCAGGGGTGTGTTGTGGCTGCTTCCAACTGGAGGAGCTCATGTTCTGGCACTATATCAGACTATGCTCCACTGCTTTCATAGGATTTCAATGGCTAATCCCTCTGGAGTTCACAGCCTATTCTTGATTGTTAGTCTGGTCTTAATCGATAAGCTCCATCTAAATGTATACACCATAGGTGATACTGCTGGCATTTCTAATACTGGTGCCATAACCTCCAGCATCATAGCCATAGGCAAGCAATCACGATGTCAAAAACTGATAGACAAGTGGGGTGTGCAATGGTCGGTCATTTGTTACTTTCTATGCTCCTTTATCCTTCCTGTTAGTGTTCTCCATTGATGGTGGTGCTGGGAAACAATGGAGGCTCAAAAACTGGTTACGGACTCACCGCTGACTCAATCTCATCACACACACAGTAACCAAAGGAGGACTTCGGACTACTGCTCAGTTGCTCCAAGAAACTGGGTGAGATAGTTTAAAACAAGAATATCTGTCTTTTTTAAAATTAAATTTCAATGTATTAGCTATGTCAAAAGAAAAATGAGACTGATTTACATAAAATGTGATGGTTATTACCAGCGTTTCCATGAAAACCTCCCCAGTGTTCATGTCTGTTTCTAAAACTGGCCCTTGCCTGTCTTTTTTTGTGAATCTTAGATCTTTTGTGTTAAAAGAAAGATGTCAGAAAAGACAAGTTTAAAATATAACTGGGTCTTGAGATTGAAAGCGAAGTCTGTGGCACTGGAGAAAACTCGAGAAACCATCTTTAGAATGTGCAGCACACATCAGTCTTGCTGAAGATCTTTTTTTTTTTTTTTTTTGCTTAGGAGTCTATAGTCTTATTGAAAATGGATTTCCTTTCCTGTTTAGTCTATAGACTGATGTTTAAATCTCTTCATCACAATTTCAAGTTCTTAAGAAAATTACTATGACTAGCTGAATGAAATCACAACCCATACCTGAACCTGGGGGATAAGTTTACAATTATTCTATTTGTAAACATGTGAAAGAAAAGCTGTGATACACCTTTTAAGCAAAGGATTCTAGAAAAAAATTATCCAAATTTTTCATGCTGTCGTTTTTGGAGTTGTTAGATACCATGGTGTCGGGTCTGACCCATAGTGGCTCTGGGTCCAGCAGAATGAACCCCACTCAGTCCTCTCTTTAACGTCCTCACAAGTGTTACATTGGAGCCCATTGCTGTGGCCGCTGTGTCAGTCCATCTCCAGGGATGGGCCGTCCTGATAACATGCCCAAAGTTCACGAGATAAAGGTTTTTCATTCTTGATTCTAAGGAGCATTCTAGTTATATTTCTTCCAAGACAGATGTGTCTGTTTATTGTTTTGGTAGTCCATAAAATATTAAATATTCTTCACCCAAATCATAATTTAAAGACTTTACTTCTTTGTTTTTCCTTATTTAATGTGTAGCTTTCACTATGAATGATTGAGACTATCATAGCTAGTCAGGTACACTTTTTTTTTTAAATCATTTTATCGGAGGCTCTTACGACTCTTGTTACAAACCACACATCAATTGTATCCGACATATTCGTACATGTATCCCATCGTTCTTTTCTAGACATTGACTTTCCATTGAGCCCTTGGGACAAGCTCCTCTTTTTTTCCCCTCCATCCTCCCCCCAACCCGCGTGGCCCCTTGATAGATTATAGGTTGTTAATTATTTTCAAATCTCACTCCGACTGCTGTCTCCCTTCCCCTCTGGTTCCTGCTGTTCTTCTCCCTGGCTGGGGGTGTGTGGTTATGCGCCCTTCATTGTGGTCAGTGCCCCCTCCCTCCCCACCTCTTCCCCCTCCCCCCTACTCTTGGTATCTCTAGTCCCATTCCTGTTCCTGGGTTCCATGTGTTGTGAGTTTTATGCTTTGCTGTTAAGCATATTTCTAGTAGATTGTCCCAGTACAGTACACGGTTTGTTTCTTCACTAAAGCACGCATAATTTGGGCTATAGATTCCAGTGAAATAAAATCCTTGATAACATCAACATTTTCTCTATTTTTTATAGTGTAGGCTAAGGTTTTGTGTCAACTTGCTCGAACTGTGATTCTTTGGTTTGACAGTTGTGAGGTTGTCACCCTTTATAATGGGGTCTGCTGTCATGTATTCATGTCCATGATGATATCTGCCATGAGTGATAAGTCCATTGAAAGGGAATTTTCTTGGGAATGTGGTCTGTATCACATATACATGGATTTTCTTGCTAAACTTTCTAGGATGTTTGCTTGCTCTGAATCCAGGTCCCACTATCTGATTATTAGTTCTTGGTTGTTAGTGGGTGTTCTACAAGACTTAAGTCACATTATCCTTCAAATCATCTAACTCATTGGATTATTTGTTCAGCATACGGATTGAATAAGTGTGGTAAAAGAGTACAAACCTAAAACACATTTTCCTGATTTTAAATCATGTAATTTAAACTATGAACTATCCAGATAACTGCCCCTTACTCTATGTGTTTATACTGATGGACACAATTAATTGTTTTGGAATTTCTATTTGCAATATTATGTATGATTTGTTATGACCCTGTGAAGGTTAGGATTATGTCAGCTAATAGGTATGGGTAGAGGTGGAACCAATCCTATCAATTGAGTTGACCCCTGATGGCACCTCCTTGATTGGGTGACCTGTGCTTTAAGAAAGAGATCGAGCAGAGTTGATTCTCTTCGGTCCTTCAACTTCTGCTGAAGTTGGTTCTTGCATCTGGTTCCTTGACCTGCTGTTGTGCCATCTTTCAATCACAGGACCTGTCAGTGAACTACTGAGGGTGGATTAATTCAGCTGACTT
This sequence comes from Echinops telfairi, assembly GCF_000313985.2. Lineage (NCBI taxonomy): Eukaryota > Metazoa > Chordata > Mammalia > Afrosoricida > Tenrecidae > Echinops > Echinops telfairi. The sequence continues at coordinate 43,254,616 of NW_022111324.1, read as the reverse complement.
TGTATTCGTTTGTATCCATTTACCTTTGCAAGTCTGTAGCCCTGACCCCTCTACCTGTCATCCTGCTTACTGCTCCTAAACTTCCACAAGTCAGGGGAAGCCTGGCTCAAACTGGACTGGACTTATCATACAACTGTGTAAGTCATACCTTGATATAAATCTCTTTCTATCTACAAACACAAACAAGTGTCATTAGTTTTGTTTCTCTGAAGAACCCAATCTAACAGATGCACATCATCCAATGCTCTTGCATGGTCAATAAGACATAGGTAAATATATTCCTGATATTCTTGTATTTTAGCCAATGTAGTACTGCAACCATGATTGCCTATTCTTCAGCATAGCCTTACTTGAATGTGGTATAAAGGACAGTGTTTAGTGATAACTGGGTTCTTGTGGGTCACTTTTCTGCAGAATTGGTCTATGGATCTCTTCCAGTTAGCTGGCCCAATTTCTTACAAATTTCTTGACAACAATGATTTAGGGCTTATAGAGTTGCTTCTGTTTTTTGAAACGTCTCAAGTTCATCACTTACTAGAGCTTTGTTTTCCATAAATGCCTGCTGTGAGGCTTACATTTCCTCCCTCAATATGACCAGTTCTTGGGATTTTGCTCTCTGCCTTTTGAAGCTGATGAAGCTCATCTGTTATGTGGGTCTCCCTTGCTGTTTTCAAAGAAGAGTTCAAGCGAGCACAAAGAGGATCAGTGAGTGTGAAATGATATAAATGGACTGAAAAAAATGGATAGAAACCTCCCTGAAATATCTCAACAACCAGGCTATTTCCCTCCAGCTGCTGAAAACATTCCTTCTTTAAAGAAGACAAAAGATGATATTGCAGTTCGTCTTCAGATGTTCTTCTCCCTGACATATTTTTACATATTGACAGCTGTCCTTGGCTACACTGGTCTAAGGACCTCTCTTGGAGCTGCTAAAACGATACTCCTTGCTTCAAACCACAAGCTGGTCCAAGGGGGGAAGAAGATGCAGAGTGTTTTGGTAAAGAGTTACAGTCTCAGAAATTCCACAGAGCAGTGCTATTTTGTCCTATTGGGTCAATATGAGTCAGAATCAACACTATGCTAGTGAGGTTTTTAGTTTTTGCTTAATATGGGTCTGGTAGTTGTTAACTTGAGTGCAAATTTGGCTATCATTTTCATGTTCAAATTGTAGTTCTACCCATTTCCACTCTCTTTTCCTCCTACTAGACCTGAAGCTTGGGTTCTACCTATCATCCTTTTGATTGTGCCCACTACATGTCTGTGTCCAATCCCAATGTGCTATGAATCATATTTTTATTATTCATCCTTCAATCTAGCTCTATTAGAAAAACTCAAACTGGAAATGTTCAATATAACAACCAGTAAAGTAGACCATTGATATGACTATTCTCTCCCCATTTTCCTCCTCCCTTATTTGTAAGCAGAAGTTGACTCATATAATGACCAAAATGAAAAAAAAATCTCTTGAAGAAGAGTGGATCTTTGATTTCACTTTAACCTCCTTTGAAGAAGCTGACTGCCCTAATATACAAACTGAGACAAACCCCCCCCCACCCCAAGAAGTTTTTCCTGATTGTTTTTAAAGTTGTAAGACAGTATTTAAAAGAGTACATCCAAGGACCCATTTCCTAACTTCCAATTCCACCACTTTATTCTAAAACAAAAATTTTAACCTTCACTTTTATGGCATGCTATTTAAATTGTTAATCCAATTTAATTTGAATTTTCATACGTTATTAAAGAAGATTGCATGTGAGTAGTTAACTTTCAGATTTGGCAAGTTCTAATTCAATGCAGTGCTAATGTGCAGCCTGTAGGTATTAACTTTCCTTAAGTAAAGACTAATTTCTTTCATCCAAGACAAAATGTGGATGGCAGATGCTTTTCAAAGGGTTTAATTAATTATCTCAATTTGGGACCACCCAAGAGTTGGAAGAAAAGTTGAAACTAAATATACACATACATCTCAAAAGTAATGTGGTGTCTGGTAGGCCTAATACTTTTCATAGTCGAAGATTTTAATAGAGAATTTGATGTGTCTGTAAAAGCCCTATATTCACTTAGGTTAAGAAGCTGGGGTTATTGAATACTTTATAATTCCTTTTCCCCTTCTCCTTCATTTTATTTTTCAGGTCAATAAGATAATTTCCTGAAGTTAACTGAAAGTAAGATCCTTGCTTTCAAAGCAAGCATCCTTGCTTGAAAGAAAGCATCAAGTCAATCATTGGCTAAAGAATAATTTAAAATAGTAATCAGGAATAATAGGAAAAACAATTTGCAACTTAAAGAAGACCCAATGAAACAAAAAGAATGTACAGTAGAAGTCTCCATGAATAATTGCAACTCCTTCAAAATAAAACATTAAATCTTGACTCTTCACTCTGTCACAACCATATGGGCACTTACTTTGGACCTAAAAAAAAAAAGCAGCTTAAGTTAATCATTTGTATGACAGCAGAGAAAATTTAAATACCTGGATGAAGTTGATAATCATCTCATGAAGTGATAGAAGAACATATAATAATTTCACGTTATGGAAACATTGCCCTTCCAAATAGTCACATTGCTTAAAGTTGGACCACCGGATACTGGAATGGTTAATTAAATATCTTGCATTGAGTTGCCACAGGGTTGATTCTACCTTATGTGTCAGAGTAGAACTGTGCTTCACAGAGCTGTTAATTGCTGATTGTTCAGAGGTAGATCGCCAGCTCTTTCTCCCATAGTACCTCAGGGTGGATAGGAATTTTTAACCTTTGCAGCTGAGTACATTAACCATTTTCACCACTCAGGGACTCCAAGTGTCTTATCTAATTCTACTGATTCACACTGGTACCCTCTAGTAGTACAATGCTATTGCAAAATGTTCCTTAAATAAATCCCTCCAGCAGAATGCTGAGCAAACGTTTCAGAAAAACAGCAGATTACTTTCAAATTCATTTTGACATAAAAATACAACAAAGGATAAACAACAAAAACAAAATGACTTTTTTTTTTAACAAAGAACCCAGGAGTTAAGTGGAAGCATAGCAGAGCTAGCGTTGTAGATTAAAGATAAAGGCAGTATCATGAAGAGAGAAAGGAGGTAGCAGGGAGTAGCATTTTGATTACAAGCCATGGTGGTTCAACTGAATGCTTATAGGTCCTATTTTGCTGATTTGTGTCTGATGAGAGGCGATCAGGACTGCATGCTTAAAGCTATCACTTGGAGTTTGGCAGCTGTTTGGGATTCATATGCAGTCAAGAGATAGAACAGCAAACTGGGAAAGTGAGGAAGAAGGTTAGCAAAAAAAGGGGGAAAGGGCAAAAAATGGAACAAGAGAAAAACAGCAGAGATGTATATTAAGACACCATAGTGGGCCTCCAATGTTATAACCTAATTAGTGACTTCTAAATGGTTCCTAAAATGAGCCCTGGCGATACTGTGGGTTAGACACTAAACTGCTAACCATGAGGTAGACAGTTCAAACCCACCAGATTCTGTTCCCACAAGGCTTGACAGTCTCAGGGACACTATATAGCAGCACTCTCTGTGCTCCGTGGGAGTGGGTTTGATGGGGGTTATAAATAAGTTTTGGAACCTTGCTTCTGACTGTGTGGTTTGTGGACCAGCAGCAGCAGTATCACCTGGGGGATTATTTAGACTCATAGACATGCAGACCGTGCATCGGATGGATGGCATCAGCATCTGCGTTTGAACAAGGGCTCTAGGTACTCCATGCACACTTTCACACTAGAACAATCCTGACAGTTGTCTAGATGTACAAACTCAAGTTGTGTCACGATCATTTAAACCTAAACTACTTAAATATAACTACTGCTCTCTTTTATAGTTATATTTGTGTTCTTTTAACCTGAGACTAGAAATTAAGAATACTTTATTTGGCTAACTTTAATTTTGGAAAAAAGAGAAAGAGAGAGATAGCATCTGTCCATAGCTTGTGCGCTGTCTACAGAGCTGTGTTCCTGAGAGCGGAAGAAAACAGAAAAGTAACCTTGCCTTTCATCAACTGGAGCCTTGGAAATCGGGGGACTTCACACCCCTGGAGGTCAGGCTTCTTCTCTTCTCCTTTCAACAGGATGCCAAAATATCCATCAGGGGAAAAATTTGAAATAATGAGTTATTGCCTTTGTTCTATGTGAATCATGTGCATATTTGGGGCAGCCTCTCTGTCTGAGTGTTTACTTTTTTACTTCCTTGTAGGAAATGTGCTTCTCATATGCAAAGGCGTATAGAATAAACCAAGAGAACTCAGAGGTAGTTCAGACATTTGAAGGTAAAAATCGAAGTTCACAAGCAGGCATACCTCACCAAGAGTTCAGGGGAAAAATAGCAAGAATGCAAGACACCTTCTTTGGCCCAACTCCCTGTGATCTGACCACACATCCCTAAGTGTCCTCATTACAAATTCAGCAGGATTGAGAAACTTCCTGTTCAGATAACTCTCATTTACATCTGAACCCAATTTTCTCACTCTGGATTCAGACCACCCATGGCATAAAAATTGCTACCCAGAGCAAACTTAATAACGAAAGCAGTTTTTATATATGAGGAAGCTTCAAAAAGTTAGTGGGAAAAAACCCTCCATTATCTGTTTATTCCACTTTCCCCATGTGCTTTTGAAGACCCCCCCTTTAAATGTGTGAAAATCAAAAATGACCATGCATTTTGTCTTGTAGAATGCAAGTCTGGGTCCCAATGGGAAGTTTTAAGGTACTTCAATAAATTATTTGCATGCCTGAGATATAGGGCTCAGCAGTTTCCCAAGTGTCGTATTAGTCAGGGTTAGAAGCACAGGGCAGAAACACACTAATGTTTCTAACTGTGTATTCACATGTGGCCTAGCAGCGCTTCTCTCTTCAGCGTGTTATTATGAATATTAAATATAAGAGTAAAAGTTGAAAGTTTTGAAATGTGTCCAGTGCCATATAAATATAAGAGGTTGTTATTGTTAAGTGTAGTTTAAAAAATATGTTTATGGTATATATTCTGAACTTATTCAATAATATAAAATTAAAGATGTCCCATTCTGCCATTAATAAGATAGGTTTTCCTGCAAAATACTGATACAAGAACTTCATCTTTTTTAATGGAGTATATATTTTTATTTGACTAAATTAGGCATACATTTATTTTGTATTATTGCTTTTACTTTATTTGACTAGCCTTAAGCAAATATTTTTTAAAGAACATAGATATAATTTTGAAATAGTGAGGGAAACACAATCACAGAACAAATTCATTGGTATAATTTTTACGTTATTTTCATTGTTACCCTATTTGGGCATTTCATAAAATTTAATTTTCTCATCCTGTTTCTTTGTAACTAAATATATAAAATACCTGTTATGCACTAGCTTTAGAATTTTTACAGAAATTATGAAATTCAACATGACATATTTTAGAAAAATTATGATACTTTACCAAGTTTACTGAATATCCATATATTTTGGTTGATGTTAGGGCATAAGGTTTCACAATAGGCATAAGGTTTCAACAATAATGAAATCTAGATTTCCTATTCATTCAATGTGCAAGTTACTTTAATATTTTTATTGTTGGTAGCTATGTGATTTTCCCTCTTGGATAGATGAGTTGCATTTCCCTATAAAACGCCTGCATCCATTCTCTCAACAAACTTCTGAGACCCTACTGTGAAATTAACAAACCTGTGACTATCCCCAAGGGTCCATGGTGAGTAAGTGGGCAAGTGCTGGGTAAGTGTTGGTTTGCTAACAAGGTCTGCGGTTCAAATTGACAGCTGCCCAGCAGGAGAAAGATGAGTCTATCTACTGCCTCAAAAACCCTGTGTAGGGTCCCTATGAATTGAAATCAACTCTTTGACAATAGGGAAGCATTATAGCATGGAACATGTTAGGTTTATGCTTTATAAACCAGCTGCTATTTGGAGAACATAGTGCAGTAGAGGGGAAATGTTTATGTGAAATCATGGCGACCAGATAGAAGAGAATTCCAATAAGATGCCTGAGAGTTGCAAGAATGAAGGAGTCAACCACTGCCCCTTCTCAAAGTCTTGATCCTTGCGGCTTCAGCCAGCTCCAGACTCCACTCCCCACACCGCTTCTCCTGGATGTGGACCCAGCTGCTCCTGCGCTACCCTCCCTGTGGCTCCTGCACCTGCGGAGGCTGCTGCAAATGCAGAGTGCCAATGCACGTCCTGCAAGAAAAGTGGCTTCTCTGCTGTCCTGGCGGCGGTGCCCAGCGTGCCCAGGGCTGCATCTGCAAAGGGGCATCGGACAAGTGCAGCCGCTGAGCCTGATGGGAGAGAGCCATGCCCGGTTGTAAACAGAGGCCCACCTGGACAAAGTCAGAGTTTTATTTTTTTCATACAACCCTAGATGTTTCCTACCATCTTTTTTTCTACAAAATATATGAAAGATGATAATAAAAGTTGATAACTTGAAAAAAAGAATTCAGGAGTCAGGGAAAGGGAACCAAGTCTTCTGAGCATATCCCACCATGGACAAAAAGAAGCATGCTTAATTCCTTTTGTCTTTATTCCCAGGGTGGAGTGGGTTAAAGGATGATAACTAAAAAGATCAGCCGCTCAAATTTACTAATCACCCCATGAGAGAAAGATGAGGCAGTTTCCAATTCCCTAAAGATTTACAGTCCCAGAGACCTGACAGGGGAATTCTACGTGGTCCTACACTCTGAGTAGAAATTGGCTTGATGGCAGTGGGTTTGATTTTCATGAGGGTACATAATTCAGTATATACTTTCTAGGACTGGGGCCTTAGCACCCTCAGGAATCTTTCAACTAGCAGGACAGATTTGGTGTTTTTACTGATACATTAGTTTTTCTTGAAGGTTTCAAGGGTTGTGGGGAAGTTTAAGAGGCTTAACTCTACGTTATTTTCACTGTCAATAAAATAAAAGTAAACATATCATGAATTATTTTTTAAATACCATTCTTCACATACCTTCAGGCTTTGTCTTAAAGCAATGGGGAATCATTAAAAAGTGTCTGATCAGAGGAATGAAGGAACCCTCTGTCTTGGAGTTCAGCAGACTAGTCGTTAAAGCGGCCCTGCCACCAGGGTTCTCTTTAAGGTGAGCAGCAAGGCTCTTTTAAAGTCCGTCACTGCAACATGCCCTTGAATAGGTATACAAATTAGATTGAACTATGATTGCAATGTTTATTTATTCAGTTCATTAAACTTGCTATATTTTTGATTCAATACTATATTTTATTCTCTGTATTTGTTACTTTAGTAAATAAACACATAAGGGCAAGAGAAAAAGTGCTAATAAGATATCATTCATTTCTATTTTATTATGCCTCAAAGGCATGCAAGATAGTATGAGTGAGTCATGGAATTCCTGAAAGTGTCCAAAGAATTAAAAATAGTGTCAGAACAATTGCTGTAAACTCAACAGAGGTGAAAATAATTGTCAAAGGTGAACATGATCGTTTCAGAGAAGAGACATGCCGAGCTTTTTCTAATATGTCAAGCACAGTGATGGTTGCCTCAAGGAATGGGATCCTACTCCCATGGTGAAAAGATGCTAGAACAAAAGTAAAGAATATTATTGCAAGTGTGGGAGACAACCAAGAAGCACTGTGTTAATGTTGATGTCCTGTATTTAATATTCTTTCACTAATATTTTAAAACTATTTCTTATAACATCATTTAGTTTCTTGTACCTCTTTTACTCTTCTTATTTAGTTCTTAACTTATGAAATAATAAACTACCTTTTGGTATATCTTTTTTTATACTTAAAATGGTAATTAGGGCAGTGAACCAGTTGTCAAATGATTTGAATCCCACCCCTGAGCTTTTCCCTTTAAAAGGTCCATTTGGACGCAGGCTCGAGAAGTGATTGTTATCATTTGTGTAGATGATGCATGCAGTGGAGCAAGAGTGGGGACAAAGGGAACCTTTGAACTGAACTACTTTGCATATGAAATAAGTGCACATGGGATGAGCTGATGGAGTCAATGCAGCAGAAAGAAAGACTCACAAATCTATGAAGACTAGATGATTATGAGACCTGCACAAAGGAAATGATTACTGAAATATGGCCGAAGGTTTCTGCCTCGGATGTGCTATGGCACTGTTTGTTGAGATAAGACGCATGGAAGTCCATGGGATAAAAGAAGAGGCGATGCCTTTACTTTTGGTACACGTGATTTGGGATCACAGTGAGCATTTAAGTAGAAAGGTGGAGTGGATTCCCCTACTCCGCTGCTCAGAAGAGAGGTCTGGGCGGCTGACAGCAGGTGGACATCATTATTCACAGAAATCATGAATGACTTAATGAAGGAGAGAAGGTGGAATGTACAGAGAAAAGTCTTTGCAAGATTCTGAGAAATATTATGAGAGAAGCAAAGAAAGTACAGCTCATAAAAGAAAATAAGACTTACACATTCATGTTCAATGAAGCACTTTTCAAAGTGGCCAAAAGGTAGAAATGATTGAAATGTTCAACAATAGGTGAACAGGTAAACAAAGTTAAATACACACACAATGACATACCAATCAACCATAAGAGAAAGGCATGCCACAAGAGGGATAGCCCTTGAAAGCATCATGGTAAGTGAAATCGATACCAGATGACAATAGTGTGTGACCTTACGTATATAAAATAAGTACAGTGAGCCCAAAGATGGTTGGTGGAAACGGAAAGGAAAAGGAGCGCATTGTATTTAGGGGACTTTGAGTTTAAGTTAATGGTAATGGAATGATTTGGAAAGGGGTAGTGAGAATAATAGTACAATGTGAAGAATGGAATCAGTGTTTCTGAATTATATGGGTAGAAATTATTGAGATGGTGTGTGTATTGTTACATCTAGCTTCACCATAGTACAAAAGCATTAAAGAGATAGAAAGACAACCAAGAATGCATGAAAAGCGATGGATGGTTTCAGAAGAGAGCGAGCTGTCACTTCAGGAATGGTGACAGACTCTAGAACAGAAAAAAAGAAAAAGGTGGAAAACAAGAGAACTTTTTATAGGGTTTAGCAACAGGGAACTATTTGGAGTTTTGTCAAAAACAGCATGGTGAGTAGGCAAGTAAGATTTTAATAGGTAGAGAAATAGAATAGGTAGAGAAATAGGTAGAATGGAAATAATAAGTGTAATTGAAATTTTCAAGAAATTTATCCAGAATGGTAAGGCATAGGAAGGAGTAACCACAGAGAGATTTGTAAATATCGGACAGAAGTGAGTATTTTTAAATGTTAGTAGCAGTGAGTTAGTAGGCATTGAGTTGTTGATTTAAGAAATAAATAAACAACAAACAAATTTAAGTGAAGAAAAATCTGAACAGACAGGAAGAGAGATAATCCATGTATAAAGTGTAAATACTTGGCCTGGCCCTTTCCTCTTGTGATGTGAATGCATGAGTAGAGAATAAATCAGCAGATTGTGGAGTTTAGGGATTCTCCTGAGAAAGCAACGAATGTAATCAAGGGTGGTGGAGGGAGTGGAAAGAAAGACAATGATGGGGCAGCACTTGGGGACTTGAGAAAATGCACCCAGTGGGGACACATTGATTTGTATTCAACATTGAGGGTCTATTCAAATTTGGAAACAACACATTTATAGCAACATCTTTGTGGATATGTGAGAAATTCCAGTAATTCTTTAAAGCTCATAGTAACCCAGAAGGGATTATCAACTAGATTGATCCAGAATTAGGGTTTGCCTGGTGGGGATGATGTATCATCAGATGAAAAGCAGAACAAGAATGTTAAGGTTATTGATCTGAAATGGAACTGACTAAAGAATCGAATTTTTAGAGGAAGAAGTATTAACGTAAAGGGACTAGAAAGAGGAAGGGATGCCAAAAAATGGAGGAGGCCCAAGGCTGGGAGAGGTCAAAGTGGTTGAAAAACAGGCAAGAATGCTGAAATCGGATGGACCAGACAGAAGACGTTAGCAGAGGGTTACATCATTTGTCCTTGAGTTGATTTCCAGTCAGGGCAGTCCCATGCGTTTAGACTACACTGCTCCATGTGGTTTTTAAAGGCTACGATGTTTCAGAAGTTTATTATGCAGGCCTTATTTCCAAGGTTAGTGGCCCAGAGCCTAACTGTACCACCCACCCAGGTACTCTTCTTAGAATGTAACTAGTTTTACTTACATTTCAGATGTAAAACTCCCCAGGCTTGCGGGTGGGCAATTGTAGAGGGAGTAGTGACTATTATGGTAACTACTGTCAAGTTGAAGAGGACAGTGAGCTGAGATACGGTTAGAGCATTGGATAGGTTCCCTATGTGAACAGGGAACAAAACCCAAGCGGTGTCAGAACTAGATAGAATTAGGTATCTTCGAACCAGGTGCCTATTCGCTAGTTAACAAGGATAGAAACTGATACATGTCAAACAGTGAGGACTGAAGTAGCACACTGTACTAGCACAGTGACATTCTGTTTAGTTAGCATTCAAGTGATTTAGACCAATTTTGGAGAGTCTGTAGACTTAAAACAATACTCCTACTTTTCCTCTAGAGTTTCTCACATTTTCCTACTAAAGATAAATGTATTTGAACCTTTTTTTCCCTTCCATTTATTTATTTATCATTGTATTGGAGGCTAATACAGCCCTTATCACAATCCAAGTATCCATCCAAACGTCAGGCACATATGTTGCCATCATCATTTTCAAAATGTGTTCTTTCTATTGAGCTCTTGATATTGGTTCCTCCTTTTTTTCCTCTCTCTCTTCCCCAGCCTACTCTTTTTTGGTAATGTCAAGTTTTCTCTAACACAATAGCAATGACCATTTGTGCAAAATTATTCCTGGTCTGATGGCTACTAGAGAGCAGGTTTCAGCAAGAGAGAGAGAGAGATTAGAATAGGGTAGAAATTCCCCTGTGGGTTTCTGAAACTGCAAGTCTTTATAGGAATAGGTGGTGCAGTGGGTTATGGGTTGAGCTACAAACCACAAGTTTAGCCATTCTAAACCATCAGCCACTCCTCAGGACAAAGATGAGGCTTTTACTCCCATAACTTCTTGGAAACCCAGGGCGCAATTCTCCCCTCACGTGTAGGGTCAGTGTGACTCAGGTGGATTTGAAGGCTGTGAGTGAAGGGGAGAAACTTAAGATGAGACACTAATCACGTCACAGCCCTGGTTTACATTGATCAGTCTTGTAAAGGGTTGTCTGTTCGTTTGTTTTAAGGAGAGATGACCCAGTTCTCAGGCTACTTATTATATAGTAGAGAAACTAACTTGATGAAATAACCATTAAATAATCTCAACACATAAGTGTTGTTTAAGAAGGTAGAGCACTATATGCCATGGCATCACTAGATAGCTTATTGAAAACTGAGCACCACTCATACAAGAAAAATGTTTTAAAATGAGATGATTACCATATATACTCGAGTATAAGCCGAGTTTACCAGCGTATTTTTTTTAATTTCACCTTTTGTGTGTGTGTGTTTTGCATTCTTTTTTCTTTTTTTTTAAATCATTTTATTAGGGGCTCATACAACTCTTATCACAATCCATACACACATCAATTGTGTAAGGTGCTTTTGTACATTCATTGCCCTCATCATTCTCAAAACATTTTCTCTCCACTTAAACCCCCAGCATTAGGTCCTCATTTTTCCCCTCCCTCCCCACTCCCCCTTCCCTCATGAGCCCTTGATAGTTTATAAATTGTTATTTTGTCATATCTTGCCCTGTCCG
>NW_022111324.1:43236196-43240276 GCF_000313985.2 Echinops telfairi | reverse complement strand
AGGTGGTACCTCATTGTTGTTTTAATTTGCATTTCTCTTATGGCTAAAGATCGGGAACATTTTTTCATATGTTTGTTGGCCATTCGGATTTCTGCCTCTGTATTTTTAAATGCAGTTTTTGTGGTAAAAGTAGGTGCCGTGGCTGATATTCGGGTTGGTTTATGCTCGAGTATATATGGTAAAGAGTATTGGGCCTGCTGGACCTAAGTTAGCTAACTCATCCTCCAAGGGACACCAAGGCCCACTTTAGAAAAGGCCAGGTGAGCATGTGGGTGTATTTCCTGCAGTAATTATTTTCTGTTTACAAGCAAATGACCCCAGTGGGGGAGAGTGAATGGGCCAATTTTGATTGATTCCTTTATGACACGTGGCAACCCCGTGTGTGTCAGGGTAGAATTGTGCTCCGCAGCGTTTGCAATGACAAATGTTCATCCCCAGCACTTTCTTCTGAGGTACCTCTGGGTAGACAATTACCTCCCACCTTTCACTTAGCAGCCGATCACATTAACCATATGCATGATCTGGATGGTGCTTTAGCCTACAAATGGAAAGATCAGTGTTATGAACCTGCCTGCTGCTTCAGGAGTCAAAGATGTGAGAGTCTGCTTGTAGAAAGAGCTGGTCTGAATTAAGCATGCTTACATGATCATGTAGGGAATTTATGTTCTGTGTTGTTTTTGTTTTTCAAGAGAAAAAACGAGTCTCTATGATGAGATCCATGTGGGCTGTAAAACAAATGAGAGTGGGTTTGAATCATGTGCCACTATATGGGACAGGAGCATAAGCATCAATTTTTCCATCTATGAAATGGGGATAATAGGCTAACTGAGTCATCCATAAGGTACTGGTAAATATTTAGGAATACGATTTTGGAAGACAACATATTTAGATGAAAAATGGGTATCCAAATCAGTCAAACTTGCCTGGAGGCAAATCCAGATATTTCAAAGTCGACCTAAACAAACAGAGAGCAAACAAACAAACTCGATGGCATCAAGTCAATGCCAACTCATCGTTATAGGACAGGGTATAACTTCCCTGGTATGTTTTCAGGACACTAGTTCTTTAGCGGAGTAGAAAACCCATCTGTCTCTCACGGAGCACTGGGTGGTTTTGAACTGCTGACCTTGTGGATCCAGTTCAATGCTAAACTACAATCACCAGGGCTCCTCCCAGATGCTTCAGCAGTCGTACAATGCCAGAATCTGTATTTGCCGCTGGGAAATGAATGTAATCAAACGGGCTCTCTGGTTGGTTTCCACATCTAATCTAAACGAGAGAATGACTGCCCTAGTAGGTGTATAAGGAACAGCAAACTATTGTCCGGTTCAATGTTTGCCTCCTTTATCTTGCATAAAGTTCTGTGTCAGAGAACAGGATGACATTTCTTATCATAAGCCACCTTCTTCACTTCTGAGATACCAAGATCTGTAAAGTAGCTCGGAGCTCAGTCTGCACAAACGCATTTGTAATGGGGAAGGTTCTGGAATTAGGGGAATTAAGTCACCCTGGAATCACTGGAAATATCTTTTTATTGCCAGAAGTCTCTAAGAGTTCCTGCATATTTTGGAGGAAAATTGCCATAATGAAAGAACTAGTCCACACACTGCAATGCTGAATGAAGTTTTTGATTAAAAACGAATTTGAATGGGGGTAAGTATGCCCATTAGCTGATTTCTTTGCTATTGTTGCCTTTTAATATTTTCCAGAGTTAGTTATCATTCCTCATGCTTTCTCTGAAATGTAAAAGAGCAACTCAGAAAAGTTAGATTTCTTTCTACTCTCGCAAATGAACAATTTAATCTGTTTAGAGCTACAATAAATCCCTTTATAGGATCAAAGGGAAATTTTAAAATTTGTCATATGGAGGAAACATTAATTTTGTGGTTAAAAACATGACTGAGTTCTGCCGAAGAATGCAATAATAATTAATCTTCTGTCACCTCTAAAGTTAATTGCACACACACATGCACACACACACGCAGCTGTGATTTCTTCACAGGCAAATCACAGGCAAAACTGTGTGTTGGGGATAAAAAGGGAGAGAAAAATGAACCCTTGAAAACGCTAACCTCCAGTCTCCTCCCACCAGTCTCTGTGAAGGATGACTTCAGTCCCTTTCTTAACTAATTCTGTCACTGTAAAATCCTACAGTCATTCTTCCACACATAAAGGACAAATAGGCTCCAGAGGAGGACCTAGAAGCTTTCCGTTGTAACTATTCACCAATGGTGGAAAAGGCAGCATGCCTAAGCTATGTCTCTGTGGCCAATCGGATAGCTGTGTGCCTCCCACATGACTCGCTGCCCTGCCTTTCACATGGGCTGTAATTTAGTTCAATTCAGAACTGCAGATAGGACAGCTTCCACAGGAGGCGAGGGATGCCTGAGCACAAGTGGCTGAGTTCCGAGTGACTTTTTGAAGCACTTTCTTACCTTTCTCTCACCGAACAATGAGGATTCTGCACCTGCACCAGGGACAGTCTAGCAGAAGCCCCGACTGTGCTGCCGAGGGACAAGGGGGTGGAACAAAAACACATTTTGAAATGGTAAGTATGCATTTCTTTTTATGAGCCCTGATTAAAATAGTTTCTATTAGAAGCACCAAATATTTTTCTTAGGGTACTCCTCTGTGCGTGTGTCTGGAGTGCCTCGGATTGGTTGGGGAATCTTTCAGGAACGATTGTTGTACGATTTGTCTTGGGTTAAAGATAAAGATTTAAAAATAAAACCAGGCATTCCACTGAGTTGCTGCGGGAGGCTGCACACCTGAACCTTGCTCGAGTGTTGCTTTGTTCAGAAGAAGAAGGAGAAAAAAATGAGGGCCTGCACATATAGATTTTAGTTCCCTTCTTTTTGCTCTTTATGTCAGATTTGATCTGTCCCCAAGAAAAATAAAAGACAAACTTTGCTGACTCCACTGACAAGGACGCCATAGACTTCCCAGACATCTGACAGTTATTGTAATTAGCTATGAAAGACTGCTAAGACACTTGGGGGCAAATAGCTCTTAAATTCTGAACAATGGCTTCAAGCCAGGGCTTTCTTTTTATTTATTTCTTAGCCTTCACTTTTAATCCTATAATAATTCTAGAGGTTGAATTGGCTTGGGCGTTTTAGTCCACAAAAAGAAGGGGAAAAAATGTGAAATAAAGTCCCAGCAGACTAGACGGCAACTGAAAGTGACCAGTGTAAAGATCAGGGTAAAAGACAACGTTCTGCCTCGCGATCCAGCCTTCCATGTAGAAAGATTTTTAAAAAATTCTTGATAGGGCGGAGTGAGGATGTGGGGGTAGGGAGGAAGCATGCGGAAGCTTCTTTATAGAAGAATGCTGGAAGAATTTTTTCCCCCTTACTAGCAGACAAAATATAAGGCTAGCATTTAAGTTGTGTTCATGGAAAGATTTTTTTGTTGTTGGACTTTCAAACAGAAAACACATACAAAGCAGTTTTTAAATTCAAATAGAGAAAATAAGACAAATGGAAACAAATGGGGAGGGGTGGTTCTATATTACTGCCTTCTTTTTATATTTAGTGAGGGTCATCTATCAATGCATTGTGCCTTTACTTTCAGAATTCTCCAAATCCTTAAAGTTATAATAAGCTAAGTCTCCTAAGATATTAAAAGGTAAATCAAATCAATGTGATTTTGACTGATGAAGAATTTAAACGGCAAAACCTCCAGCACACACACACACACACACACACACAAAGATAGTTTGTAAGGAAATATTTCCCTGCACCTTTTTAAAAGCGCATATTAAGTCCATCAATTATTGAAAGGAATTATTCAGAGGCTCCAGACATAAGTAATTATGGCTTAAATAGACCAGCCAGAACAGAACGTGTGTCCCAATTATGAAAGTCCAAGACCTTAGGAGTCTCTTTTTTTTTTTTTAAGGGAAGACTTGGACACACATTTTCACATAATCTTTTTTTAAATACACAGGGTTTTTTTTCTTTGTCTGCTCTCATGTTATCTACACCTCCCCCACCGCCGCCCACTGTGTGCTGAGACACCTGAAGGCTAGACATAATGATCAACAGAGCTCCAGCCTGTCTGGACTCCAGCCAGCCCCCC
>NW_022111324.1:43217463-43236096 GCF_000313985.2 Echinops telfairi | reverse complement strand
ATGCCGAGCCTATTCCACTGTTATGTGCAGATCCGGCATGGAAGTCTTACACATACTGCGGAAAGATTAAAGACAACAATATCCCCTTTCTCTTACCCCAGACAGCCGCGATTTTTAACCCTTTCATTGCCTTTAAAGCCAACATGTCTTAGCCATTCAAATGCAGGTCTCTGGGAAAAGCTGTAACCCCTGCATCGGATCATACAGATACACATGCTCTATTTGATGATAGAAATCTCATCTGCACAGAACCCTGCTGTGATATTTAGGATTCACAGCCTGCTAACCAAACAAACACACAAGAGTCAACGGTCTGCAGGAAGGTGCTTATAAACCTTGAAGAAGGTTGTGCCGTTTCGGATGATGCTGTTTTTCAATAAAATCTCTCTCTTTCTCTTTTTCTCTCTCTCCCTCTCCCCTCTCTTTCTGGTCTACACTCACATTCCGCCAGGCAACGGTATCATTATAACACAGAAAACACAGCCTTGCTGGTGATGTCATCGCATACCAAAATTTGCCTTTGTGGGCAGTGTTTCCAATCACCTAATCGCCAATGACTGTTGGGTGTGTGCCCATAGGAAGTGCACGTGTTTGTGGGGTTAACCGACACCCACAGGAAAAGGCTCTTTTCTTTGTAGCTATCTCTCTCCTGAATATGTGTTCGTGGGGCACATAGGCATGTTTATCAAGATATCTGTAGGCAGGCAGAGTTTCCTGGTTCTAGGAAGCGTTATTAACATGCTGGTTAAACATTTGAGGTGGCTGAATTTCAATGACATGAATTGGATATAGAAACTGAGCATTTTGAGTCATTTAGATAAAAAATAATACAAGACTGATGATTGTTTATGTGTTGTTTAAAACTTTGAAGCCATTGCATCATGTTTGCTAATGACTGAATTATTTAAAGCAAGAAACACTTGGCACAAATAATTTTGAAGAAATGCTCAGTTTATGTGCTTTGATAAGTGAACATCCTATGGTTTAAATAATAGTTAAACAAAATTGTTTTTTAAATATATTTGAGCTATCAGTAAACAAGTGTTTATATTTTTAATACTTGGATTTAATGCTTTAATTTTAAATTCTAATATATTTTAACTATCACTCACCAAACAAGTGTTTGTATTTTTAATAATTTATCTATTCACAATATATTATGTCTTGCTTATTTAAGAGGATAAATTTCAATAATTTAATAAAGCGCATAGCCAAATATGAGATGTAAGTTAAAAATAACTATATATACATCCAATCTTTTACTTACTAAGTTTGACATATATTTTAAATTAACATTTATTGATAAAAATTACTTTGTAACCTTAAAATTTATATTTTCCTCCCAATATTTCTTTCTTCTTAAAAACCAAAAGGAATTATTTTTATATGGATTTGCAAAGCCTATGTGCAAAAGCAGAACTAGTTGTATGTCAGCCTACAAATTCATGAAATTTATTTGGCCAATTCATTATGAGATTTTTTTAAACAATTTTTTAAAATATTAATTTTACTTTTTACATTACCGTTGTTGAGAAACATACATAACTTAAGGAATCAACATATTTTGTAGTAAAAAAAACGAGCTGTGCAAGTTCTATGTAGTGATATTCAAGTGAGAACTAATAACTTTTCAAGGGATTCTTGGACCTGACTGTCCACCCTTCATGTAACGAGTTCCTCCAGCACTTGGTTGGTTCTTGCCTAAGGATGAGTTATAGACCTCTTAACGAAGACAACTGAACAAATCATTGCATTTGAATTTCACCTGCTTTCTAAAAACAGAACTTGATTTTGGCCGCTGGGAAAACAGGTAACTAAAAAGGCATCTTTCAAAGGAAACTAGATAGTGGGCCTGATTGAAATAGTTGAACTACGTAAGGCCAATTCGAGAACAAATGGTTTTTCAGAGCATAACGGAGAAAGAACAATTTACTATAGGACAATTTATTCTTCCTACACAATGGCAATGATTTATTTGAAATGACAGAACAAACACAGAAGACATACAAAAACAATCAGTGAATATATTATGTCAGAGTTATAGCAAGATTCTTGTGTTTCACCTATAAGAATATTTTTATTACAATGATTATTTATTTATCTGAAGTCTTCAACTAAAAGTTATACTCTTCCTAAGCATATATTGAAGCCACAGTATGTATGTCATGCACATGCATATCATACATAGAATATGTACATTAAATGGTTTAATGTGATTTCATAAGCAAAAATGACTGCAGGATTTGAATTGCAACTCCTTTAAAATGTTTTTGAATTGGGATTTTCAGATATTTTAATATGACGGAATTTGAATGGCGGTTTCTGTACAGCAGAGAAGATGGTGGTTCCATTAAAGTAGAGAAGCTGTAATTACCACAGATGCCTCATCTCAAAAACATTCCAATCATATACAATAGGCTTCTAATTTTGCCAAGAGTATAAAATACTTGGAAAATAAACAACTCTCTATTTCTTAAAACTATGAAGATGATTCCTAAAAGTAGATTCCCACTTATATTTTTCTGTACATGAAAAGAAAGATCAATTTAAAACAAAACAAAACTTGACCTTTAGGCATAGGTCCCGATCCATTTTTTAGTCCATACCTGAACACTGAGCAGAGCAGGTATACGAACCTCAAGTTGCAATGAGAAGAGAAGGGAAACAGGTTTGGCTGCTTCCTGGCTCCGATTTTGCTCCTCCTACGTGGAGGTCATTTTCAACATGAATTTGCACAAACATGATTCAAAGCTATTCTAACGATGGTCAAAAGACCCACAGCCCTGTGGATACGCCATGTAGGAAAAGTGTTCTGGGAGTGATTGAATGTTCTTCTGCTTGCAACTCAGTCATGCTCAGCGAGCTGTGGGGTCAAATAGGCTCATGGATCACAGACAGGAAGGGAACTGAGCATTGCATATTCGGGGACTTTAAAGAAGCACTGGGGATATTTTACCAGAAACAGATTCTGAGTTGATTTTTGGCACATCTTTTTAAACACCAAGCCTGCAGTTCAGCTGAAATAACTTTTCATATGTACAGCTAAGACCAGATGGCCACGTGCTCCTTTCTTATTTAGATGAGACTTTTCCTTTCAATAACATCTTTCTTCTTGACCTGCTTAAAAATTCCAGCGAATGAAATCAGCGCAGGATTTTCAATTCTAATTGAACATGTGCAGAGGAAGGCCAGTACAGAAATCAGTAGAGCCATTGTGAGGCTCACTGCCTCAGTCTTGTCTTTGTGTTTCACCCTCCTTGCCACGCTAAACTAATGGAAAACATTTCACTCTTATTAAAATGATGAAGCTGCAATAGCAATCTTTCGTACAATTCGTGCAAGTTTCTGTTTCTACCCTCCATCAGAAGTAGTCCCCAAGTTAAACAGTCATTATGTACCGATGCTCTCAAGTCGCTGCTAAGCAATTTCTTCCTTGAAAATATATTAACCTAGTGGCATGATGATTGGATCAAGATGAAAGAGTATTGGTCCTCCATAATATATATATTCTTTCTATGCCAAGTCACTACTGGACAAGTAAATATTTCTGGAAGCCTTTTACATTCCAGCGTGGGATGCTTTTTAAAATTTACCATGACAATGTGCCCCACTGGAATGCTTGGTCCGTTATTTGTGTTCTCATTGTATGACTAATAGCTTGTTTCTCTTTGGAGACGTTATTGGGAACGGGGATGGGCAGAGATGTCAAGACTAGAAAAGTTGTCTACATATTTGAGGGAGCTCACGCATCATACATGTCATCAACATAGGCATCTAAGTCCAGAGTTATTGTTTGCTAGAATGCTTTCCTTCTGTGCATTCTTTGTTTTCTTGTTCTAAAATTTTGATGATGAATTCTTGACTGCAAGGATTATGTTCACAATTGACCTACTACTGCACACTCAAAAATGTTCTTTGAAAAAAAAAATCCTAAAATGGTAAAAATGTTATATGAAAACGTTATCTTTTTGATACAGTAATTTGGTCAATAAAGATAAAAGGGGACATAAACCTAAGGTCCAATATTTAATGTATATTGCCGACATTTTAAAAACTCGATTTGGTATGAAACTTAAATGCCTTTGGAAAAACTAAACAAAATGGCCGCAAAACAGCACTTTCTTCAATTTAGTATTCTTTGCCCTTACTTCTTCAGATAATGTTTTATAGCATGCAAACTGACTAGTTGTCAAACATGTGATGTCCTTGTCCTTGTCAAAAGTCAAACTAGAAGAATTGTTTGAAAATGGAAGTCTTATGAATGATTAAAACAATTACCACTTCTTTGCACCACACTTACATGAACATTGAAATGTAGTTCTCCATAAAATTCAGAACATGAAGGCAGATTCTAAGCTACGGACACAGAGAGAGTTCTTTATATACCTTGTTAATACTGAAACCTCTGCGATCATCAATCTGGGCCTTTCTGCAAGTCAGTTTACATTACCAGTTAGAATTAGAATCCTCATCATGCCATAAAATGTATGTGTTGATTAATACTTCTGATACTTTATGCTTTTCTAGTGATTTATGAATTATGGCATTCCATTAGAAAAACCATGAAAAAAATAGGTGAGAGTGATTTAGCCAATTACTATTCTTCTTTCCTCAAATGAATAAAATATACTTAAGAGACTAAAGAACTAAAACTCTACCAACAGAAAACTTTCAGAAAATAAAATTTGTGTAAAGTGGTGGACAATGAGGTATAGATGGTGAAAATTATTGAAATTACGTCAGTGCTATAATTTTTAATGGTTGAAGCTAAGATGTGCACATCAGATGAGTTTTAAGAAGGAATACAATTGAGTCATTCCCATTCTGTGGCCTTCCCTGCTAATCTAGAAAAAGGCGGGTCTTGATCCTGCAGCATCGTAGAGTCTTACAAATATCAAATCAGATAGGAAACCTTTTTTTAAAACTTGTCTTTGAGAAGTGTTTTGGTAGTTTCTTTTGTGGGGGCCATATTTTAATATTTGCTCATCTTTTTTTGTCCCACATACTGATTCCTGAGCTGCACAGTACAGAAAAAAATTATGAGCAGTTATGGAAGCTTTGCAGCTGTGTAAAATGTCTGCCCCCTGCCACATCCTCTTTTCTGTTCTACAAGACAGTGGTGATGAATCAGCGTCAGAGCTCCTTGAAAAATCCAGGCCTCCTTTAACTCTTGTATCTGTTTTCTTGCTCTTTCTAAAGGGCTTTTGCTCAGACTGTAGTGCACTTCTGAACACGAGATCTGTCCCTCCCAGTGTGCTAGCTTCTAAGGCAGGCGCCTCGCCCTTAATTGTACGGCTCCTGGTGCACACACAGAGCTCAGTATCAATGCACGTATGTGCTCTGAAGGAAAAGGAGCTCGCCGAGCAGACTGGCCATCAAAGGGCTGCATAGTGGAGGTGCAGATGCAGAGGGCTCTGGCAGTCTGAACATGCCCAGGGTCATCAACTAAGTACTAGGCTCACGCTGCACTTGACTCGGCGGCTCTTCCTCCCCGCACGTGGACTGTTGGCCACTTCAGAGTGGAAGGCTTCTCAGCTAATGCACTTGAGGTGGCCACTCTACTTATTCTTGTGGTTCAGGCTTGATTTAACATATTTCCTGCGGAGAAATTACTGTTCCAATTTAAAGGAACGGACTTCGCTTTCTGAAATTTTAGACTAGAGATGCAAAGCAGAGTGGGAAAAAGAGGTGGTGATGTCTCCCAGAATATGGGCCTATGAACTGTCGCAGATAACCTGAAGTTCAGGGACTACGTGGGGAAAATGGATTAGCGACATTTCCCACATCCATGCGGATGAGTCAGCACCCACTCTGACAGCGGGTTGGCTTTTCTGAAGTTTGGCGGGGAATCTAGCCTCCGTGTGATTGGGGCCCTGATAGAAATATGCCATGTTAGGGGTCACACAGTAGTTTAAGTTGATTACTTTAGGAGCCGTCCAAAGACGCACATTCCACTGATGTGTTTGATTGCTCGATGGCGTTGTGACTGTTCGTCATTTGGAAGGACCTTCCAGAAATATATGGTGATTAAATGAAACACGCAGTCCACGCGGGTCATTATGGACCACTGAGAGCGCGCTGCCTGTCCGAAAGAAGCTAACGAGTTCAGCTGACAACAGTTGACTATGAAGAAATTCATTCTGTGGCTGGTCTGAGGAAAGAAAGGGGTTAATTTTCAAATTTCTGTGGAGGCGGGGAGGCAGCTAATGGAAGATGAAGACCAAACTAAAGAGTACGCTGCTGGTGATTTGGTTGTATTTATGGATTATACTTCATCTTGAAAAGAAGAAAATCAGAGCTGTGAGATGGCGCTGCAGGGGTCGTCTGGACTTTGCACTGAGTCTAAAGTCTGTTTAGTCAATGCTTATTAAGGTCTGGATTTGACCTTTGCCCTCCTCACGCCTCCCTGCTCCAGGTGCAACATTTTGCAAATGCTTTGCTATTATTGAACTCTGTGCACAAACTTCAGATTGGGGCTGCGCAGAGACCATTGAGCTTGAAACACACGCCAGTAGGAAGGGTATCAGGTCAAAAATCAAGTTAAGAAGCAGTAGAAATGCATCTCGAATCCCTTTACAAGTCATAAGCAGAGTCTACAGCTCTTCACTAGAGAGAGCTAGGCTATTCAAATGCCGTTTAACTTTAAAGCAGTTTGACACATTCACTACTAGAAATTTCAGCAAGAATATGACAGGGCTTAAAAGTTTGTGTGGAAAAATTCTATTATCTTTTAATTCAGTTTTTCCGATATTTAAAATCATGATCTCTCTTTTAACTAAGCATCTTAGAAGTCATATTAAAAAATAAAATCGACCTTTTTCTTCTAAATTTTCCTGTATGTGCCCTTAGTAATAAGTGATGCTCTCTATTGTGAGGTTTTGTAATTTTTAAAAAAGATTAATATTACTTTAAAAACTGTGTTAACAAAGCGTGGATAGCACAAAATGCCTTAGTACCTTATCTTTCAATAAAATGAAATCTTTTTACCATAATGATTCTATAGGTGTATTTTGATATGTATATATGATGTTTGATAATGATAAGACTAAATCTATTTACATATGTGCATGAATCGATTTTTTAAATGGCGGTTATACTTCTGAAATCTGATGCTAGAAAGAATTCCTGCCTAATATAAAACCACTAAAAATTCACCACATAAGCACAAATTTGAAAACTAAACCAATCAGATGTGCGCATACATTCAGACAAGTTAGAGTTTTACATTAGAACTTGCTGGCAAATCTTTGATTTGGCAGGAAATTTTCTAAATTATACAAATTTATTGGCTTGGTTTATAATTTTTAACTCAGAAAAATATATTCTCTAACTTTTTAGGGAATTTTGTTTTTAATTTTACTAACAGCAATATATAAACATTTGCTTGTAGCTAGAATAAAGAAAAATTTCAAACCACCACACTTAAAATTCTGAAATGCTTTTAAAGCAGAGAAAAGTAATTTATATGTCTAGGAACCAGGTAAGTATTGGACGGCTAACTGCAGGTCGGAGGTTCAAACCCATCAGCAGCTCTCTGTGGAAAAGATGAGGCTACGTGCTTCTGTAAAGATCTACGGCCTCGGAAGCACTGTACAGGTCACGACAAGCCAGAACCTACTTTGTGCAGGGGCTTGGGGCTCATTTAGTTAAGTACCTCCTCCATGAAGATTCAGACATTTCAAGACTTTGCTCGATTTGTTCCAAGTTCTTTCAAAACATAACTATATAAATCGAACACTTCCATTACCATTCAGTTTTCTGCCATAGATGTAATCATACTACCATATGCTTGGTAAGACAGTTTCTCATTTCCGTCTTCCCATACTTTACATGGACCTTCGTTTAAAAGTATATAAAAATGAATGATAGAGCACATATGAAATTCCTAAAGTAGCAGTTTCTCAGTTTACTCAAAAATGTTTTAATTTTAAAAAGTCAAATGGACATATACATGGGAACACGCATGTACATCTTTTTAGTTTAAAACTTATAATGCTGATTAAATCCTCAGATTTAATTTTTTTGCCCTAAACAACCTCCAGTGGTTGCATAACTTGAGGAAATAATTTACCTTGTTTATATCTGTGCTTTAGCATTTTAAACAATGTTCATTTGCATACAGAACTGAGAGAATGATCAGAATTGTATGCTTTAACAGTACCTGTCATGTCCCTGTTCCATTTAGTCATCTGAGGCTCACGCCACCTTCTTGTGTGGGAATCCATTTGGACCTCTCATGCTTTTCTAATAGATTGTAGGAATGCTTAGTTTTACATACACTGACACACCAGGAAAGCTCCTTCCTGGATAAGTACCAGCAAAATCATATTTTTGCCACAGGACATTGACTTTAAGATTAGTATTTGTTTCTGCATTTGGAGCCTGATTTCTCACTCCATTGAAAAAGAGAGAAAAGTGTTTCTGATAGGAAATAAAACATACTGAAGTGGAAATCCTTATCTGAACACTATATTCCCGTGGGTGTGCATGAGCTACGCGGTAGTGCATTTCCATACAGACGCTGAATGTTGCCATCGTTGCCAGGGCATCAAGGCGGACATCTACATCAGCGCCCTGTTTTTCTATTAGATGCAATCTTCACAGATAAAACTTTGGAATTTGGTAAAAGTGGGACTACCTCTGTGTGTGTGTGTTTTTATGAGTCTCTAATTCAATGATTTGAATTAGATCTGTGTAACCAATTTAAGGTTTAAGTAAAGTCTTTGTGCCTTAAAAGCAAAGACACAACTAAAACCCCTTGGTTAGATAGTTGAGATTGCTATCCACTTAAGCTATTTTCTACATGCCTTTAGAAAGTACATGTTACTTCACGACTTGACAATGAATTTCCAGTAGTAAATATTTACTCTAGGCAATGTTTGGGTTAACACAGTCTAAAGAGGAGTAAAGGACTGTGTCTTGGCCCTTAAGAAATATCACTCTTGATTTCTTATGCCAGCTATACATAAACACTTAAAAAACTTCACACAATTATTTTAAAAATACCATTTCTTAAGAAATGTATTTCTATAAAATATTTAAATTATTTTGCTATAAATCTTATATAAGAAATATTTTCTTGAAATGCTGCACATTTTTACTGTAAATTTGGAAGGGTGGAAGGTGTCTTATTAAGGCTTAGTTCTCATAATTTGCTCAACAAGGTATAAGTACATGTACTAGTTTTTGGGGGTGGGGGATACTTTTGGGGGGTCTCGATCACTTATTATCTCAATTAGTCTTTAAGTTACCAGTGTTCTCTCCTTTCAGACCATTCGACAGCCACCACCACTAAGTTGGCTTTGTGTTATTGTTATGTTATCTCCAAAACTTTAGAACTTCATTCAAACCCTTCCATATCTTCATATCTGTTACTCAACACAGTCACACAGCAAGCAAGAGCACTGGCAGGCTAAGGAGCCAGAAGACAGGTTACTCCATAAATGCTTGTGCTTCTTTGGACTTCATTGTCCTTCACAGTAGTTTAAAGACGTTTTTCTAGTGGCCACCTTGCTGCAGGAATGACTAAACATGAGAACAGCCACAGATGCGTACATTCTGAGCTCTTAAGGTTATTTCATATGTCGGGTTCATCCTTGTTTACAATATGGAGTCACACTTACACTCTTTTTCAACACTATTCCTTTCTAGTGTTTAATTCTGACTTTAACTTCTTTGCATATGAACGTTGGTTCATGGTGATAATTGCGTTTGCTTTTCAAAGGGTATTCTCCATCTGAATTTGCTGATGTCCTACATACGACATCATATGGAAAATTATATAGCTAGTCAGGATCTTAATGAACCCTGAGTGTGCATTTTCCTGGAGAGGCAATTTGGGCCAGGCAATAATGTGAATATGATTATGGCCATATATTTGTAGAAATCATCTTGGAGTAGAAATTGTCCTTTGCAATAAAAATTATACTCCTGAACCATCGTGACGACACAAGAAGGAGGAGTCTTTGCAGGACAGATATGAACTTCGTTACTGCAGCCCCAGGAAAGGCCTGGGGGTGGTTTCCCAGATGCTGACACAGACGTGGTACTTACGAAATGCATGTCCTCCAGGTGCCACCCAAGCTGGCATGCTGTAAGATAGCACCATCATTCTTTTTATCAGATGAAATGTTCCATGAGGTGCTCTTGAAGAACTTAACATTTTTTTTACTTTGAACTTTCACACTCTAAACTTTAGTTTCTTAGAATGAACAACTTCAGTGAGGCGTTAACTGGGTAATTCTGATTGCGTTCCGGGTTGAAAATAGTTTATCACTGTGGTGGCGCTGTTAGTGGAGCCGATTTACCAAAGAATGATTTACAGGTCTTGTGTCTTTTTCATGATCATAGTCACCTTGAGTCAGTTGTTATGGTCACCGTCTTATGACTGTCTTGCAGGCTAGGGGACAATCTGTCCAGCACTGTGTGCCCTGGGGGCAATTCTGACTCATAGCCACCCTAGAAACCTGGCCTGGCCTGGCACCATCCTCACACGTGTTCTTGTGTTTGAGCCCCTTGTTGCAACCACTGTATCAATCCGTCTGATCAAGGAGCTTCCCCTTTTTTGCTGTCCCCTCGCTTTAGCAAGCATGATGTCATTTTCCAGGGACTGGTCTCTCCTGATAACATGTCCAAAGTACTTGGGACATAGTCTTGCCATCCTACCTTCTAAGAAGCACTCTTATTGGATACTGTTCAGTTGTGATTCATAAGATTTTCACTGGATGGTTTTTGGATGTGAAAGGCAAATCACATTTTCTAGTCTTCCTTATTCTGGAAGAGCTACTGAAACTTGTCTATCATGGGTGACCTTGCTGGTGTTTGAAATGCTGGTGACATAGCTTCCAGCATCACAGCCATGTACAGGCTAACACAGGACAAGCACAGGTAGAGAGTTGATGGTAGCTGTGATGATGTTGGTAGTAGCTGTGATGTTGTACAAATACTGAACATATGTGAAGGTTGAATATGTAGAACTTTGAGTTTCAAATATCATGAGCAGAGATAAGCTTGAAAATCAAATATCAAGAACACAATTTCAGTAACATGACTTCATTGGGGGGGGATATGAAATCAAGTAGGTTAAATAACAAAGTGAACTTACTTGAAAAGTAAAGGTTCATGATTGTGTTGAGAATTTTTCCCATTGAAATATATGCAAATGGTTCAGTCCATTCTTTTAGGAAATTTTAATCAACAACTGTTGTGATTATGTCATAAAATCACACAATTATAAGTAAATATCTTCATTCCCTTTATCCACCAAAATTACCCCTGCCTCTAGAATATTCTATAACCATAGAAGAGATATACATTAAATAGCCTTTGAAGTATTCATGAGATATAAGCATTAGTTGATATCAGCCTACCCATAATATAAAACTGCAAAAAAACTTCATACTTAATTTTATAAAAATAGTTTGATAAATGTGCACATAAGACTGATCAGAGGGCACAAAATGAGACAGAAAATAAGTGAAAACCTGCTAGAAGGTCATCATATGTCTAAAAAGTATTAACTTAGTTGAAAATGTGAAATTATTTAAGGAAAAGATGGTAGAATTTCAGAAACATTTCTGTGTGACACGTGACTCTGACCGTGATGCACATGGCACCAACACACCCCGTCAGTTCTCGTGGATGTTAAGTCGATTCCAACCCATGCCACCCCGCCTGTGTCACAGTAGAACTGTGCTCCGGGGAATTCTCAGTGGCCGATTTTTCAGAGGCAGATCCCCGGGCCTGCCTTCAGGAGGCGCCCACTTCATTCAATGTGGGATGGCATCTTCGGTCTTTCTGAGAGCAGCAGGACATGTGGCCTCTTTACAGAACCCAGAAGTAACCATAGTATGCACGCACATCAGCACACCATATGTCAGTAAGCCACATATTTAGGGTGGAAAGGGGAAGCTTCAATCTCACAGTTGCTCTTAGTGTTCAATGGAACATCTGCATCTCAATTCCCTACTTGCTTTGGGGGGAAATGGGATGCTTAACCAAATGAAAAACTGGTCTAGGAAATGCTTATTCCTAAATATATGGACAAAGTGAAGTCTAACAACAAGAAATATTTGAGGTTGGTAATCAGAATTAAGGCTAAAGTGGTTATTTAATTATTATAACCAAGTGTTCATGAGTTTAAATATCGTGTTGATGACATAAGCACTCTTTTCTACTGGAAAATAGTCTGAGAAATGGCCAGTAGGCAAAGAAACAGTAGCCCCAAAGTAGAAGAAGCCAATTGTTTGAGGGAGGAGAATAGATTCACTTCAATTTCTCATACGACTCCTTAAAAACAAATAGAGGAACACAAAAAGAGATGAAAGCCCTGTAGGTTCGTTCTGATAATATCATTTGCTCTGATCTAAAAGCTGCGCTAATGACGAAGCTGCCTCTAGTTGTAATAAGATACATCAAGCTTGTTGCAGAAGCTCTTAGCTGCATCTGCAAGTGGTTGTAAGGGCACATGCCCCATATAGGTCACAATAATAGGGCCATCTATTAAGTGCTTACTACCAGGAAATCATAGTACTGTCAATTGCATCTAATTCTCATCAAAATCCCTCCAAGTCCCATTATTACCTTATTTTGGATATGATGTAATGAAAAATGGTTAAGTTATGTGCCTAAGATGCCTGGAGGCCAGAAAGACCCTTCATCTACGCTCCAAAATGCTGTGCTTCATAGCTTTCCCTCTCATTGTTCTGAATCATGGGGCAACAGGTGGGGGTGGGGGTGGAGGGGAGGCTTCAAAATAATGAAGCATTTTGCAAATACAAAGTGGTATTAATTCTCAAAAGAATACTAGTTCAAGCTCAAAGTACCATGAGTAATCAATGTTTGTATGTATAGGTCATCTCGCTCTAATGAGCTACATTACAAGGAAGATTGAAATAGAACATTCATAAGCATCAGGGACAAGCCCATTGATTTAATTTATTTACTTAAAATCCCTGTACCTTAAACTGTGTTGAAATTATGTTATAGGATTTGACTTGTGTGAATAGCAACCCTTGTGTTTCCAAAAAGATTGTATGTGTTTTATGAAATCAGTTTGGTCTCATATTTGTCCACAGTTCACCAGTTTCTTTACTGAATCACGATGTTACTTTCTGCTGGTCTACCTAAACAGAAGTAGTACTGCAAAAAAAGTATTATTAATGATGGCTGGACATTTAGAAAGTTATGGTCTAATCTTTGAGTAAATGCACTGAGCTTGGGTACAAGACGATTTACAGTAGCACAAAAGTCCAGCCCGCCCTGGCCTCCATCCAAATGAACGCAGCCACCAAGAATCCCTCTGGGTCAGAATGACAAAATAGAAGCCAAGGAGAGGCCTGTAAAATTGATGCAATGTTGCCATTTCATAGCCAACCTCAAATACTTCTTGAATGATAGCTCTCCGGTGGACGTTGGTCAACATAGCTCATGTTCTGGGCGTTAAAAAAAAAATTAAAAAGGAAAATCTGTAGTCAATTTCTTTTTTGGATCAAGATAAATGAGGTCTGCCAAGGATTACAAATAGACTTAGAAATTTAAAAATCTCACACCTCTCAATTTTTTTGATGGGGGTGGCTTTAAAATTTTTAGATTAACAACTAAGCTTTTAGTTGAGTTCGAGTCCTGGTTGGACTCATGGGACCTCTCTCTTATGACACTTGGAGCAGTTGATTAATCAACTGGATGTTTCCAAATGTGAAACTATGACTCAGAATGACTTCTCTCTTGAGGAGCAAATGTAAGTCATTGCCCCAAACTTTTCACTTTGGTTCTCAAGATTTTGCAAAAATAGAAATAGTTCTTGATTTTTTTTAAATTTCAGGTTGTGAAACTACCTACAAAAACTCACTCATTTCACAAATAATAATAGAGCATATTTCATTCTTTGTTGCATTGGTAGGAATTTTTACTATGTATACATGTTCCACTCACTCAATAGGATTGCTGACAGTATTAGCTATGTAAAAACCCTATCCAACATGTGTAGGTGCAGTTTCAGCCAATGATGCTCAAACTCTTATGAAAGGTCAGTGGTGACATAATCACAGGACACCGGAAGATATTGTAGTAAAAATGTCTTGTTGGCTGGCTGGCTCTAAATTCACTGAATTTAAAATGATCGTCTAAAGTCACGCTAGCTAGCTAGCAGAAGTTTCAAGGTTTAACCCATCCAAATTAGTACTCCAATCAGCTTGTGAAATGTTACTGAATAAGACATGCCAATGTCATAAAGAGGCAGGTACTAGAAAGCCTTATGTTGGAACACACATTTATAATCATCATATCTGGGTTTCTCTTCAACTTTCATATTCACCAGTGCTTTTAAGCCATGCATGGAAGCATTCATGTGTTCTTACGGGCTGTTAAACCCATATTTATAAACCATAAAATTAAAATAACCTAGTGCCCCTGAAGAGTATAATATAAAACAGAAGAAGCTGACTGTCTTGTGTGCCTTATTATCAAGGTGAAAGATCAATACTGAGTCAATGTGCTACCAAATTTAGTACAGGGTTGCCTAACTTTTGTTTATTCAAAACATCGGGCTACATGGTAAGGAAGGTGTCAAACATATAAGAAAAATTAAAATTTACTCTGAAGAGATCTATAATCAGTTTAATTCAAAAAGAATATGAAAATTACTGAAGGCAGCTAGCCTAGTTTATTATGAATATATACTTGGATTGCAAAAAGGAAAATTACCCTCTTGTGGTTATGGAAAATTTTACTGTGATAATCTTAAATTTGAAAATAGCAACCTCTTATTTATGCACAATCTAAAAGGAGTGGAAACTTTCTAGGAATAATATTTTTTCAAAGCTGTTTTTTGGTAATAATTTTCAGAGATAATTGACATTTATCATGATGTGTAGGCGTTTGAAGACACAGACTGAGATTCTATCCCCTACCATGCTTAGCCTTAGACTTAGAGGTCCTCAAACAAAACCCTCCACCAAAGAACTAACAGCCAAAGCTCACAACTTAAGGACTTGGCAGTGCTTTCAAAATGACAATATCACATACTGGATTATGATCAACATAGCACTAGAATAAAGTCCATTCATTTATTTCTAGTGTACTTGATAATGAAAATCCAAGAATTATCCAAAGGAATCATTTTGTTTTCAGGAAAATTAGATACGTCTGTAGTCATATTTCTTGTTTTGTGTGCTTTGAGTATATCATAGATAATCACATGTGCATTGACAATGCATTAAAATGCAGTGCCTGGGCCGTTGAGCTCCCCGGGGGAGGGCCCCCTTGCTCACTGCTTTCTCCTCCCTACCCTCCTCTGTTGCCCCTGCCCCTTGCTTCCAACTTTCCCCGCTCCAGTGGCTTCCAGTCTGGCATCTCAGCAGAGCCCATCTCCTCAGTGGGGTGGGGGTGGGTGGACATCTGGGGACAGTAGTTTTATTTTAAGAGAGAAAGAAGCCCTGCCGGATGCATGGTCCGTGAGCAGGGCAAGGACCCTTGGCCATGCCCTGGCCTGTGCTTCACTGGGCTCGAGCCTGGGGCCAGTGAGCAGAGCCTGCACACCAGCTTCTCCCCACCCTCCTCCCAGGGAGCAAGAATGGGCCTGTTTTTAATGAAAGAAAGACCTGTAAACATAAATATTCAATAAATAAATAAAATGCAGTGCCAAGTCATTACTATTTGTCTAAAAGTATGGGCTCCTCTAATCTCTTGGAACATTTACATGTCATCAGAAGAAAAGATGGAGTTTTATCTGTACCCAAACAAGGAACTTCTGCTTTAGGGCTTTTGTTCCAATAAGTCCACAGGCACTTGGAAGCACTCAGCTGTGCTCCACATGGCATGTTGGATCTGGGAAGTGCACTTGGAGCTGCCCCGTTGCGTGATCCATCTTCATCAAGCTAATGATACTGAAGAGGCTGGAGCATCACTGCATGCACCTAATTATCATAACCTGATCACATGTTTGGGGTAACATGATTTCTAATTATGATTTCCACAAGAATCCCCAAACTCTTCTTGGAGTTAGAATCCCAGAAACCAGTTACCATCAAGTCCACAGCAAATCAAGTGGAACCTGTGTGTCGGAAGAGAGCTGCACTCCTCGGGTTATTGCAATGGTTGGTGTTTCGCAATGAAATCACCAGGACTTTCTTCTCAGGTTTATCAGTATGGACTTGAGCCTCCACATTTTGGGTAGCAGTTAAACATATTAGCTATTTGTATTATACATGGACTTGTGGCTTGCCTACCTCAAAATAATTTTAAAGCAGTGAAGTTGGTGATGTCCTCCACGCCAGCCCACTTGTTGAGTAAGACATATGCAGACATGAAACCTTCATCTGACTGTAATCCTCCAAATGACTAGCATCTCACAGGGATCATGGTTCTACAGAACATTGATATTAGATTCGCTGGTCACCTGGGAGCCAACTGAGTTCTTGCTTCTTGTCACCTTGAAACTCGAGTCTACAATTTACTCCTCTTCAACAAACCCAAAATAAAACCCATCGCCACTGAGCTGCTCTAGCTCGTGGGGACCGGATACATTATAGAGTAGACTTGCTCCACAGACTTTCATTAGCTATCATGGCAATGGAAGGAGCTCATGACACCTTTTTTTCTGTGGCATTGCTGGTGGGTTTGAACCAACTCAGTTCTGTTGATAGCCAAGTACAAGAGGATTCTATCACCCAGGGACCCTTTATCCCTCAGCATCATCGTCATTATTTTTACTCTCACCTTCTATGGGTAAGGCACCTAGGAAGGAGCTTCCTTTGACATTTCACTTATCCACAATGAACCTTAAAGTGAAGTCATTTGAGCCAGATAGGAGAGCCATAGTTCCTAAAACATTGTCTACACTGTGATTCACTCTGAAGAGGGACCTGAGGAAGACAAGGCAAAGAAACAATCCACAAAGAGTTGGGCTAAGTTAGTATCCAAGATGATATATATATATAACTGTTTCAGAAGGAAAATGAAACTGCAGAAAGATAGCCAAGGAACCCATCCTTAGGACTAAGTGGAGGCCACTGGGGCACTGCGACCTGGGAATCCGGATGAGGCTGGTGAGACATTCACAACAATAACCAACTTCTCTTTCAGTCACACAGACTCAGGTTGGCTTGGCTATCGCTAAAGGGACTTCAATGGTCACAAAACACTGCCCTTCCTTTGTGTGTTCACTTATCATTTATGTGGAAATGACCCTGGTGGAGGATACTCAGAGAAGGATCGGACGCACTTACTGAGAAAGCAAAGATGACCACTTTCAGTATGGTTTGCACTTAAACATAAAGAAAACACAAAAACACTCACAATCAGAGCAAGAAGCAACATCATGTCAAATTGAGAAAATAATGAAGTGACTAAGGATTTTATTTTATTTAGGTCCACAATCAATGCTCATAAAAGCAAAAACTAAATAAAACATAACAAATAACGGGCAATCAAGTCAATTCCATCCCATTGTGATGTTATAAAGGATTTCCCAGGCTGTAAATCTATATGGGAGCAAGAGCCTCAACTTGCTCTGGTGGTGTGGATGGCAGGTTTGAACACAGATCTTGCTGTTATCCGCCCAAAGCTGCCACCAGATGCCCAAAATGCCACCAGGGCTCTGGAGAGCAAAAGTCAATAAATCAAGCATAGCATTTCAGTGGGGTTAATCTGCTGCAAATGACTTCATAATAGATGGCCCCATGAGAACAAAGGTGCCTTACATGTATGGAAATTTTGGACAATGACAGAGGACCTTTGAATTGTGGTGCTGGTATGGAAGGCTGCGTGTGCTGCCGACTTCCAGAACACTGAGCCAATCTGCCTTGGATGGTGAGACTTCGTCTCACATACTTTGACATATTATTTGGAGGGATCAGTCTCTGGAGAAGGTCATCATGCTTGGTAAAGTAGAGAGTGCGCGGGGTGCGGGGAGGGAGGGGTCCCCTCAGCAAGAAAGATTCACACAGTAGCTGTGTAGTTAACATTTGTGAGGACGGTGCAAGATCCAGCAGGCAAGCCTTGGGAACGCTTTGTGGGCGTATTACTGTCCTAAAGGGCGCCTGAGTTGTTATCAACTCACAAGCAAAGGGTCCGTTTAGATGGAATTTAAGAGGACGTCTAAAACAAGGTTATCCAAAAAAGAGATTGAAAGACCCATCCGAAGGAGGTGATTAGGATTCAGACACCAATCGTCAATACATTCAACCTGCCTGCTCTCTCTGCTGCATGTGCCACGAGAATTCCATGATAGCCATGGGTGATAAAATGTTGGATTTTACTTGTAACACAAAGAAGGAAGAACAGTTGTCTTGAAAGTATTCTTGCCAAGTTTGCCACATGTACACTAACTGAGTATACAAAAGAGACCCAGAGATATACCAGTTACAAATGAGAATGCCAGTGGTTGGAATTCACCAACCATTAAAGGAAAAAGATATGACAATTGGCTTCTGTAAAGGTTACAGCTTTAGAAACCTCTTATGCGGTGGTACTTTACCGCATAGGGTTGCTCTTCTGACTGTGAGTCAGAGCAAATTAACAGCATAGAATCAACTGTGATGGATATATATATATCACAAAATATTTCAATTTTCCCATGCCTTGAAACAAAGAGCTGATTATGTTAGCAAATTAAAATGTAACCTTAAAAGTCAT
>NW_022111324.1:43204561-43216889 GCF_000313985.2 Echinops telfairi | reverse complement strand
CTTTACACAATTGATCTATGTATTGTGATGAATTGTATGAGCCCCAATAAATTGATTAATTAAAAAAAAACAAAAAACAGCAGAGCAGAATATTAGAAAAAAAAATGTGTGTAGCACATATATAGTTATAATGAATATAAAAAATGGTTTAATATTTTGTGTATGTATTTTCTCTTTTCCTCCAAGGGCTTATAATTATAGATAGGTACATTGACTGCAAATTTACATAATTATTACTTATGTAACCTCTCAATCTGTCTTGACCATTGAGCAGTTTAAATTTTGAGTTATAAAACTAAAAAGAATGGAATTTTTTTTCTTTTGAAAGAAGTACATATCTGAATGCAATGCAAATATGAGGGTTCATCAAAAAAGTTTGTGGAAAATGGAAATTAAAGATAGCGGAATTTATCCACTAGCTTTTTGAAGTCCTCTCAGACACCGACATTCAGACCATACTGTAGATTATATGTACTTGTGTACTTACACAGATAATTTAAATATATAAATACCTTAGCCCAAGTTTTCCAAGGATGATGTGAATTTATTGTTTTATTTTCTCAATATTTACATGGTTTTCTTTTATGGTTTCCTCTTGAAATATTTATGTTCCTTATTTTTCTCTGAATATACAAATTAAATGCAAATCCAATGTCACCTTTCCCAGTACCGTATCTCTTTCACTGCTGGCCTTCATGTTTTCTTTAAACTCCAATAGCTTTTTGGATCTATCCCTTTCAGAGAACTTACCATTTTTCCCCATTACATTATTATCCTTCCACCAAAAGATGACAGATTCTTGAAAGAAGAATTCCAATCATCCATCACATTCTCTTAATCTCCAAGGTACCAAATGAATATTTATTGAATGAAGGGTTAAGGGCTTAGAAAAACTGCAGAAATCCAAGAGTCAGATCTAGGACTTAACTATCTCTAGAAAATTCAAAACAACTAAATTATCTGTGTAAATTGTAGTACTCCCAAAGGTCCACATTTTTTTTATAAATGGCACACAAAAAACCTAGGCATTGTGAAAAAAATTGAATAGATATTGTCTGATGTTATATGAATTATAATTGCCTCTGACTGCTGCTATACCTATACAATTCTATGCTCAATAAAATGTCCAGTGTTGAAGAAGATATATACTTTTGCAAAATTTTATTTGTATGTATTCCTTACATATATATATGCATGCCCTAAACAATAATCTCTATAAAGAATAAAGAGATTGTCAACAAAGAAGCATTTAAAAACACATGAATAACATAAAATAGGAGGACGGTCATGAGATTACAGGAGGTGACTATGGAAAAAAAATAGAATGATCCTAAGAAATAGTATGGCTTATAAAGCTCTGAGAATTAGTTACTATCCATCCCTTAATTTATTCACCCCATATTTCTTGAGCACCTACCATAAATGTGACACTCTTCTAGATGCTGTGGAGGCAACAGTCAACTGAAAAGGCGCATCCTGTGCCTCAGATTTTGGTTAAAGGGAACATGAAAAACTCACATCTAATAAGTGAGTTTGGGTGGCAATATGTACTAAGAAACTAGATAGAACAAAAATGGAAAAGGTTATGGCACTTTATAAAAGGCTAATAGGAAAGAAACCTATGATGTGGTGATATTTGAGCTAAATATGAAGTGATAAAGTAGCGGGGCGGTAATATATCTAACCAAAGAAGAGCTTACCAAACAAAGGGCACAGACGTTGTAAATGCCCTGAGGAAGGAATATTAGTGCAGTCTTTGTGAAAGAGTAAGGAGGCCCATATGACTGAAATAAGTAAACCGAGGGGCAACACATTGAAGGGAGTGTTGATGGACAGAGGATAAGCAGGCCTTATTTGTCTTGGTTAAGATTCAGGATTTTGTTCTTAATGAAATGATGAGCCTTTGGAGATTGTGAGCAGTGACGATATTTGATTTGACTTCGGCTTTAGCTGGTCTCTTTGGATGCTACGGGGAAGAACGAAGCCGGGAGGACAGTTAGACATTATTATGTCAATAACCCAGGCAAGAGATGTAAGTGCAGTGGAAGTGACAGAGAGTGACTAGATATGTTTTAAATAAAAACTAAGGTCAAGTACTTCTTTCAGATTTTTAACTAAGTCAGATTCTTCCAGATATTGAAAATGTGTTGACTGAGAAGACTCCATGATACCATAGTTACTGTGGTAATTGTTCTCCCACTTCCTCTCTATAAAGCTCCTGTGCTAGGATTAACCTCAGTCCTCAGACCAAGGCGATGCTCTTTGAGTGCCAATGTCGAGCCAGATTCCAGAGTTCCAGGGCTACTGGTGTTTCTTAAAGTCACCCAATTTCTCCATTTTCTTCTACATGTACAAGGAAGCTTTATTTTAAAGATGTAATCTCAAGTATTTTTAGCATTAGGAAAAATTCTAAATGTTGACAAAGTGATTTGATTAAAAAAAAAGTCTTTAGCAGGTTGTGTACAGATTATAGTAGTGAATGTTACCAATGTTTTGAATTGTGTAGGTATGAAGTGGCCAAATAATCATTTATTTTTGAGCAATTAGCCCCTGTGTGGGAGAATAATCCTATTCTAGAACTGATATATTCCAGTGTTCCTTGTTTTTCTTAAAAATTTGTTCATGTCTAAAATTTTGAACATTTTTCATTGTAACCTGAAGATATTATTGAAAAATTATTTTAAGAGTAAAAAGATAATTTATTTGTTATCCATATACACATAACGCTTTTTTTTGAAATATTAACCAAAGATTCATTATTTTTATTCTGACATTTTTTTCTGCTACCTATCTAATTTAATCTTAAAAACTAGACAATCAACTAACAAGTTTATTCCTCATGATGGTATTTTGCTAGACCAACATTTTCTCAGACCGTTAAGAGTGCTTTCTGTTCTTTTTAAGAATTTGACAATTTTGGGAGACAGCAGCTATTATATATTTAAAATTCAAAATTATGTTACAAAGCTATGCTTTAATGGGGAAACAGGGCCTAGCATTAAAATCTCTCCCCTCTTCACATGTGAGTCATTTCTTCTCTCCGAGGTGTCTTTTTTTGAGATTTTCATAAGACTTATACCTGATTGAGTAGGAAAGTATGTATGTAATGTAAAAGTATATATATCTTTTCAAGGCATTTGCCCACAAATTTTTGAAACCTTCTTGTAGAAAAAAAGAAACCACTACAATGGTCTCAATTCTGGCCCAAAGGACAAAGGTGGACCGGACACTACTAATAGGATGGTGTAAGGCGGCTCCCTCGGTACGAAGCTGCCCATCTCTATATGTGTATGTGTTTGTGTAAACCCATGTAAATGTCGGCATATGGACATGTGTATACTCACTGTCATAGAGTCAAGACTGTGAATCTTTATGGGCTCAAACCGCATATCTCAGATATACAGTAGGTTTGGTACCAGAGCATTGCAATAAAGCAAATATTACATTAAACCAGTCACACATGTTTGTTTAAACCAATCATACCTTTTTGGTTTTTGGTTTCTCAGTACTTATAAGTGTTATGCTGCACAATCCTGTAGTCCATTCGGTGTGACAAAGCTAGACTCTTTAAGGAAGTCTACTGTTTCATCTTTTCCCCAAGGAGCAGCGAGTGCGGTTAGCAATTGAGGGTTCTAACCATGGTGACACCAGGGTTCATTGCGACACCCTTCAGTTTTTGATAGTTAAGAGGAAAACACAATGAGGAGGTTACTGAATGTCCAAAGAGACTCTTTAATTATGTCCCATCAGAGATGAATCCTGTCATCTCTTGAAGGTATGTCCACTTAAATCCTTTTCTTAATTTCAGTCCTCGGTGTTGTGTTAATCGATGATCATGAATGCATTTCCAAGTGAGAGCTTAATAAATGAAGTAGTGTGTTAAATAGGGAACATCAACTTCCTCTAGGTGTCATCCGTGGAGGGCAGGCACAGGCAAGCACTGCACATTAGTTGAATGCATGGTAGCTCAAACCTACTCCGAGGTGACAGGAAATAGGCCTGACAATCTGCTTCTTACAGTCTGGAGAGCTCTGTGGAACTCCATGTGCACCCGTGGCCCCTATGACTTGTCATCAACTCTATGGTGATGGGAACTGACAATAATTGTCTCGAGCCAGGAGCATTCATTCAAGCCATACTCTCTGGATTAAGAATATATTAAAATAGAAAAGTGAATTCTATTTTGTATTTGCCATCACACTGGGATTAACATACAATGGAATTCTTCCACAGCCTTTTTGGTCTCACCTCCTACCATTGATTTCAACTCGGAGTAACCCCATAGGCTATAGTAGAACATCTTGGGGTTTCGAGACTGTAAGTCCTTATGGGAGCAGATCATCCTATCTTTCCTCCTTGCATCGGCTGTTTGATTTGAACCACCAATCTTGTGGTTGGCAACACAATGTTTAACCGACTGCCCACCAGAGCTCCTGGCAAGCTGGAATGTAGACAGGCAGAAACACTCCTTGAAACCCCCTCATATTTTGTGTTCCAACACATATTTGAGAAGAAGCAAAGTATGTGTCTTCCTTTAGAAGATGCTCTAATTGATACAGATAAACTATCAATCAACTTATTTGATATGTATCCCATCTTTTTTTGGAAATTAATGGATTAGAAACCAGGAATTCTTAAAACCCTGATTATGTGTTTTAGATGTTTTCAAAAGGTTGTGCAAAAGTATGAATTCTAAAATATCTTCTGTGTCTTCAAGTTTGTGTCGTTCTCTTTTGCTTTCCTACAGTCTGTAAATATGACGAGAGAGTGGAAGGAAATAACTATTTTGTTGTTTCTTAGGCTTGAAGGGCCAACATTTGCAAATCCAAGCTTTTAAAACAAATGAAACAAAAATAGATCTTACCCTCAAAACTAAAAATATTTAATGCCTTCTAAACAGTAGCCCCAGTAGGGTAGTGGTTAAGTATTGGGTTGCAATCTTATTGGCAGTTGGAAACCACCTGCAGTTCCACAGGAGAAATACTGGGCTTTCTACTCCAGTAAACATAACATCCACCATCTCTGAAACCCACAGGGGTCACTATGAGTCAGCGAGGCTTTGTTTTAAGTGAGTATATAAATACCATTAGAAATATTTACTCACAATGTTATAAAACCATAACTAAATAATTCTTGAATTTGCAGATGGAAATCTACAGAAGTTATCTTTTTTGCATTCTATTGGCAATACATTTTACAATCTACACAGTGTTAATTTTGTAAGAGATAATTATTGAAAACAAAGGTATTACTACATTGTGTATAATAAAATTTGTGCATTCTGCTAAAAGCAAACAAATAAGTGTTGAATGATTTTTCTTAATAGATATTGTTAAAGGAGGAATTCTTATTATGCAAAATTATAGGATTTAAGCTCATGTTGCATGTTTGGCTGGCTCTTTATTTGATGCCAGAGTTTCTAAGATAAAGCAGAAAAAGTACCAAAAATAAAAAGTAAAAAAAAATGTGATTTTCCTATTTAATACATCTTTCTTCCCAGACTGTTGACTCAATTACCACTCAGTGAAATATGGAAATCGATGAAGAAATAGGATTTGAAATCAAAGAATACACATTCTATAGAAATGGCCAACAAGTGGTTATTTTGGGAAATAGGATTAAAATCAAAGAATACACATTCTATAGATATGGCCAATGTGTGGTTATTTAGGGAAACAGCATTAAAATCAAAGAATACACATTCTATAGATATAGCCAATGTGTGGTTGTTTAGGGAATGAAGAGCCAATAGATAAAGGTAGGGATGATTTGTGCCTTATCTTCCGTACACAGTTTGGCATGCCTACTTATTACATTACAGGTATTCTGTTGGTGCAGTGGGTTAAGCATCGAGACCACCAGCAGCTTCACGGGAGAAAGGCAATGCTTTCTACTGCAGTAAAGAACTGCAGTCTCCATAACCCACCCAGGCACCTGTCCTACAGGATAGGGTCACTAGGTGCCAGGAGTGACTTCATGGCAATAAGCAATTTTATTTTGTTTTTTTAAGTACACTCTTCTATAAGTGTGAATTGAAAGTTTTAGGAAGATTATGTCCCAGCACAACAGAGATTGAACATCATCATTGCCCCCAAAGGCTACATGATACATTGCTCACTGAGAATTCATGTACTACATTTCAAAGGTTTGGATAAGTCCTCTGTAATTGAAGCCAGTAAAATTCAACAAGATTCACAATGCATACTCAGTTTTCTAAGCAATCTATACATAAATCCACTTGTTCGGAAAGAGTTAAGGTGTGCCTCTCGGTCACAAATGCTGAGGCATGAAAGGGTAGAAGTGTTGTTAGGTAAGCGGGTGCCCTGATATGGAACCCTGAAATAAAAGGGGATTGGATGGATGGATTATAACAGGTCCTGATCCGCTATTTAATAGAGAAATACCCATCTACCCTGGGCCAGTATAACAGTTAGACTTGGAACTATTTGTAGGGTCTTTCTTTTTCTTTTCTTTCTTTTTTAAAAAAGTCTTTTGGTGTCTATCTATATAAGATAGGCAGGATAAGCAATCCCAAGGAGACAGCAAACAAACTGCAGTTCTGAGGGGAATGGGAGGGGGGGAAGTAGAGGGTGGGGTAGAGAGGTGAGCAGTAAGCCAATAATGACAAGGACAGGAGAATAGCAAGGGTTCTAAATTGATGGTGAGGTGGGTAGCATTCCTGGTCATGTTTGATCAACTGAAATGTTTCTGAGAGGTATTACTGAAAGGTGAATAATAGGTAAACATGCTAGTGGGGTAGAAGGAAGGAAAAAGAAAAAGAGGAAAGAGAAGAAAGTGAAATTATAGGTATAGGTATAAATATGGATATGTATATAAGTAAATACATACATTATAATGATAGATCTATTTGTCTATGCATGTATATATATGTAAATAAAACAAGGAAGCAGATGGACTTTAGACCTCTACTTAAACCTTACTTCAGTACAAAAACAGTTTTTTTTCTATCCTCTGATTCTTTAATATTTCCTCCCCTTACTATTATGATTCTTTCACCCCTTTAATCTTGTTATATTAATGTTCACTTGTATAAAGAGCATCTGATGCATGAAAGCCAAGATAGATAACCCTTTAGAAACATAACAGGAGTAAAGAGTACTGATACCCTGAGGGTATGGGACAAGGGGGTGGGAAGAGGGATAAATGGAAACTGATAGCAATAATGACCGTATAACCCCACTAGAGGGGAACAAATAATAGAATTGCAGGTGAATGGATATATTGGATGATGTAAGATACGGAAATAATGATAATAATATAATAAGGGTTCCTAGGAGGTAGGTTGGGGGGGGAGGGGATAAAGGGGAGCTGATATTAAAGAATTCAAGAAAAAATATTTTTTTTGACACTGATCATGTCAAAAGTGTCAAAAGTGTTCTGACACTGATGGTGTTAGCAATTGTAAAATTATGCTTGAGTTAACTGAATTATGGATTGGTATAACATCTGAAAGAGCTCCCAATAAAATTATTAGTAATACAAAAAGAAGGGGAAAAAAGAAAAGATTTGTCTTAAGGAATTTTGCTCAAGTATTTTTTTGTTGTTATTTAACTACAAATCTGCACCATAAGCTTAGAGACTATTTTTATTCTTAAATAGCCACATATTTTATAAAGGAGAACTATATCAGCTTCTGAATATGTTAAGAATGAAATATAATCTACTAGTTAAACCGCCAAGAAAAAATATCGTGCTTTTACTTTTAAAATTCACACACAATTTTCTCGAGTCGAATCAAATTTGATTTTTCTTTGAAGAAGGAAAGATGTAGATTGTGGACAAATAGAGAAGAAAGCTGATTGGATGGCAGTAATATTTCACCATTTGCTCTAATTGTTAGAGAAAAGAACAAGATTGCTTTATTTTGTAATTTGCGTTTGTTCTATTTTTTATTGCAGAAGAATAAGCATTCTTGATATTACAGACAATGTTCACGTTCCATCTTGACCTATATTTATACCACAAATAAAATAGTAATTGCTACTTTGATGTAGGTTCTATCACAGCCATCATTTATTCACATTTGAATGGATTTTTAAAAACGGCTCTCTGGTCATAATAACTTGGGTTGAAACCATATTATTAACAAAATAACATGTTTTCCTCCATTGGGCTTGGTGTGTATTACAGGTTGCAGTGTTTAGAAAGATGACAATTACAGGAAATATACTGGGCTGTGATAACTAAAACATGCAAACTTGTAAGACAAAAAACATCTCAAGAGACCTGGCTGGAGGTTGAAAGAACTTCCTTGTTTTGGGAAGTATGATATAGTCATGGAGTTATGTTTGATGATGACAATAAGAAGGCAGAGGCAGGGGCAGGGGAGTGTTGAAACTGATTAATTCTGTGTTAAAGAAATATATCAATACTCCACATGTATCCTAGCACTTTAGCCAACATTACTTCTGGACATTGCTCAGCTAATACCTGACAGTCATTATAGAAATGACTTATGGTGAAAATTTGTTTGGTACCAGATAGTCAGCAGGATTTTACTAAAGATGGAAGGCAAGACTCACATAATACTCAACCAGTAAAGTTGCTAGTTTTCACCCATACCCAGATACTTTATCTCTTTGGATCACCTATTAGAGGCAATTAGATAGATTCTAGAGAGCTGAATGCATAGAGGGATGGATAAATGGATATATGATAGATAGAAAGATAGACCCCAAAAATGAGAAAAAAACAGAGAAAGGTAATAATGAAGAGGAATAGGGAAAGTAAGGAATAGATTTTGTGTTTCTTGAGAATGGCAGTTAAAAAGCAAATAGAACCCTGAGGACAATAAGGAAAATCATCAGGCACATATTTATTACTCTACAGCAGGGACAGAGATTCGGATTCCATTCTCTGACCAGTCAAACCAAAGTGTAAAGCAATTTCTCAAGCCCAGTAGTACATATAATGCCGAGGGTGACATCTGTAATAATTTTTTGTTCTAGATCTCATTTTCAAGAGAGGAAATTTTAAATCAGTTATTTAACAGCAGCAGCAATTAAGCACAGAACCTATTTCCCTCATAACAAATATACCAAATCAGCATGCTAAGATCATCTGAAGATTTATCTGTCTTCTGATTACACAGTTTACATTGCGCTCTGATGAAGCAGAGGCAAGGAGGTGAAATATACTATTCTTAAGAGGCATTGGCAATTCCATGTGACCAAACATTCTTGGGAAATAAGCTTTACCAGGTTTTTGGTGGCTATGCGATCATTCCATACACCTACATGGGTTTTATAATGGATCACTTTCAAGAATAACTTTCAATAGCATGACGTGTAACAATAATGTGTAGCTTATTATTTTTAGTTGTTTATTGTCAATGCTCCCACCTCAACCTTTAACTTGTAGTTAAAGTTTATCATTTACACTTAAAAGTTGTCTAAGAAAAATCTCTAGTTAGTATCCCTGAAAATATATTTTTCAATCTTTTTCAAAGCTTCCATTTATAAATGCTAAAATTGTATTGGAAATCTTGTAAATTGTTGTTGTCTTTCTATAAGATCTAACATGAGCGAGCTAAACTAAGGTTTCTTATCATTAGAATTCATTAGTACTTTAAAATAAAAAATATACCCCTAATTCCTGGGATACTCCTAATATAGAATGTATATGTGCACATTCTATACTTTGTGAAAATCTAAATAAGTGTCATCATTAAAATGGCCACTTTCCATTTTCACCTGCTTCCCTTGCTTTGCTTCTGACATGATGAGCACTTGGCAGCCTAGAAAGTGTTTAACTTTGCTTGTAATAAGCAAAGCTCCATTCTGGTGATTTTTCCGACCCAACAATTGCTTTCGGTTCAAGATAATCTTTTGGTTGGTTCCCGTTTTTCCAACACACACACACACACACACACACACACACACACACACACACACACACACGCTGCAAGGTCAGCTGTTCAAACCCACCATGGGAAAAGGATGAGACTTTTTCACTTTCTGCTTCCATAAAGTTCGGTCTCAGAAACCGAAAGAGCCCATTCTACCCTGCCCTATGAACGAGGCCATGTTTTTAAAGGTCACTCATTAGATGTGTGTCACCTCCCTACTTTCAATCTATGTCCGCGGCAGATTGGCTAAGAGATGGTGTTCAGATCATAGTTACAAGTCACTTGCATGGAAAGCCATGACACAGAATCAAAAAGCTTCTATCTTGGGGCATGGAACACTTGCCTAGTGTCAAAATGTGACTGATAGAAGCCATGGGGGTGGTATGCATGGGGCTGCTAACTTGCAAGGTCAGCAGTTTGAAACCACCAGCCAATCTGTGGAGGAATGATAAGGGTTTTGCTCCTGTAAAGATTTACAGACTCAAAAACCCACAGAGGCAGTTCTACTCTGTTCTATAAGGTCGATATGAGTCAGAATCGATTTGATGACTGTGAATTTGAGTTTTGAGTTTTTAATTAAGGCAACTACAGGAAGGCAACCAACTCTGGCT
The DNA here is from genome assembly GCF_000313985.2 of Echinops telfairi. Taxonomy (NCBI): domain Eukaryota; kingdom Metazoa; phylum Chordata; class Mammalia; order Afrosoricida; family Tenrecidae; genus Echinops; species Echinops telfairi. The sequence continues at coordinate 43,206,410 of NW_022111324.1, read as the reverse complement.
GTGTGGCACACATTAGGTTTCCTTTCCTTGCAATATAGTCCTGAAAATACATTCTTTTCCTTGCACAATCTCATGAAACCCAATCACTCTCATAGATTTGCCCTTATGCCTTCTTCTCCTGTTAATTCTAAAATCCAGAAATAAACACTTGATGAAGCTTAGTTTTACACTCCATGGTTCTCAAATGATTACCTTTAAAATGTCATAAACATTTTTCCTTAAATGATTAATCAATTCTTTCTTTAATGGCACTTGCCAATTCAGTAGCTGGTTCCATCCAAAAAGGAATTTGAGCAACCCGGTGCTAGCTCACCATGTCTAGCATGTAAGGAAGGGGCAGGTGATGTCGGCTTGCTGTTTGCAAGGTCAGTACTGACTAGGCAGTCCTTGCTATGTGACACAACTGGAAGATCAAGACATACCACATCCCAGTAAGCTTTGTTCCATGTTTTTAAGCACAAGTGGGCCAAATTGTCCAGTTATCCATTGTGAGTGTCTGATTAATGAATGATGCATTCCGTGTGCTGGAAACATCATGAATATACCACCTCCACCCTTACTGCTCCCTCAAGACACCTTACTCACACATGTCGTCTTATTAGGGGCCTCATAAATCCACCACAAGAATAACCCTTTGCAAACCTCATAATAATATTCTTAAAAAGGTGGTTTTTCTTCATGCTTACTTGATTGCCTAGAAAAAAATCTATATTCCCTGACATAATGATTTTCTGTCCAAATGTTAAAAAATATAAAAAACCTGAAATTGATTTCACATACTAACCAACAGGGGGAAGATTGCCTGTGTTTCAGAGGTCAGAAATCCCCTTGTAATGTGCAGTGGGGGTTTCCTGGGAGCCACTGGGCTGGGATAGCGGTCCAACCTTGCACTGTTTCTTTCCCACGTTCCTATGGATAAGCCACTCTTTCAGTTTCGTGTGTCAGCACAAGCTTGTTTACCCAGCTTCCTGTTATTAATTATGGGAAACGGTTTTCTACAAATATACAGGAGACTCTTTCAACTCTTGTCTAGACACTGCAAGGCAAAATACGGATGAGCCTTTAATGTTTGTACAAAGCCGGAAACTGAGTTAAAGTACATTGTTGCCTCACAGAGCTTAAAGCATGTTATCTTTCACAGAAAAAAGACGAAGGAGAAGAAAGGAAAACACACTGTATTTCTTATGAGTAGACACTGAGGGAACAGACTTGGATCATTTTTTCATCTGTCACAAGGATTAATGAACAGATCACAATATGTATTGTGAACTCTGAGAGGCCACAAAAATAAGTTAGAGAGGTCCACTCAGTAGAGTCCGGTGTCGAAAGACAGCACAATGTACCCAAAGGCTGGGGAAGAAAAATACCACGGTGGTTCTTGGTGTCCGGAGGAGTTGTTCATGTCGATGTATCTGATCCGCCTGTCTTGCTCCCATCCCTCTCTTTGAAATGGGGACAAATCGACCTGCATGCATTAAAATCATAAAGGAGCCCAACATCTGGACGTTTTAGGAAAAAAGTGAGGTCTTTTTGAAGGGGTACCTAGATTTAACAATGCAGGTGTTTAATTGGGCCATCGATGCAGGAAATGAAGGCAAAAGAACTTGGAGCCACCGGTGAACCATTGAAAGAGTTTCGTGAGCCAATGCCAAGCTATGCGCAATGAAATCAGTAGCCAGATATGGACAGGGCCTTCCTAAGCCGGGGCCTGAAGATGTTAGCACGTGCAACGATATGCATTTTCTACTTCCCCAAAAAACATCTTTTTGTTAAAGCAGAATAAAAGTTTGTCAGACTCTCCACCCTCTCTCTTTGGCCATTCGCATGGAACAGTGATTCGGGGTTTGGG
>NW_022111324.1:43198336-43204358 GCF_000313985.2 Echinops telfairi | reverse complement strand
CCGAAACAAAGACACAAAGATTCCATTTTCTCTGTGAAAATATATTTCATGTGGAAAACACTCGTGAGAAAAATGGAAAGCTGACACATATGTGCGATTTCAGAGAGGCAGGGCTGAATACTGCCAGGAGATGGAATTGCATTTGATTACCTCAAAAGCCTAACGAATGTTGTTTAACCTAAAATTCTTTGCAGTCTCTAAAAAGACATTCCGTGGCGAGATAGTTTGGGTTTTGTCAGGCTGAAACACATGGTGCAGCAGAAAAAGTACCCCAAGCTCAAGTAGGGAGCCTCTTGATCACATGCTACTATAGCAGGGAGAATTGGCATTGGCTTGCACCACGGGGCCTACAGAATAAGGTGGTGTGTGTGTGTGTGTGTGTAAAAAGCCCATTGAATCAAAGGGTTCAGAAAGATTATATTAAATCCTTATGAGTATGCTTCCTATAAAAAGAATCTCCGCCCAGCTGCCCCAGGGTATCATTACTGGAGAGGCAGCGACCAGTTTATTAGAGATTCAAACCTTGGCATCAGAACCTTGCCAAGCCTGCAAGTTTCATCTTGTGAGCCCAGGGCCCTTGGCTTCCCTGGGCACCTCCACTGGCAGAGAAGAGGGAGGGTGTCTGCTTGGCCTGCACCCCACGCCAGGCTGTCTGTAGGTGCAGACACCTGGCCTGCGAGACCAAGACGAGTCAGCAGACGTGCTGCTCTTGCTATCTGACTGGAGCCTGCAGGGTAACTTCCAGAGCAGGAAAGAGAAAGACACGGAGAAAGGAGAGCAAAACCAACTGAGGTCAGGGATGTACATCTTCACCAGTCTTCAAGGGCGACATTAGAGCGGTGGAGAAGACACAGATGGGGAAATGGAGGAGAGAGGTGGTTGTAAGTGTTCATTTTGCATAATACTTTTATGGAAGAGGAGAGCTCCTTCCTGCTACCCCCTTTGATGATGTTTAACTTGGCGTTGGGTCTGTGCTTCCTTCATTTTGTATTCCATACAATGCAAATTCAATCGCATGTGAAAAGGGGCCGTGGAAGCCATCTTTAAATCGGAGGACTCTGTAAGAAGTTGTCAACTGGCTTTTTGAGGGGGTTTTGTGTCACTCAAATGTCCTTTGATAGTAACTTGAAACTTTAGTAGTGATTTCTTTTGCAACCTCAGCCTCTTTACCTCACCAAATCCATTGAATCCCCCTCTGAACTTGATGGAGCAGCTCAACCCTTGCAGAAAACTTAGAATGAACAATCTAGTTTAGAAAGTGTTGGCTCATTCATAGGTTAAATATATACTTAATAGTAACTGTCACGGCTAGTAGACCAGGAAATTACTTTGGAGATAGTTTAATGGAGGGTGAAAAAAGTTTTGGCGCACACACACACACACACACACACACACACACAGAGCCCTGTATAGTTCAACAGAGGGCATCGTTGATCCTCTTCGCCTCTTCTGAGCGGCCACCGTTCTGCAGTGTCTTTACTCAATGGAGCTACATCGAGATACAAGGGACGAATAATCTCAGAAGAGATAACTGAGAAGAACATCAGAATATAGGAAAACTACACGGTCATTACAACATTTTATATAAATCCTGATTTCCACAACAATATTCATGTCAGGATGCGTTCCAGCCATCCTTCCAAATTGAATCGGAATACTGTACAGCATTTTAAACAGGGAATTTATAACATTAATTAGTTAGACTGAAATTTAATTTGAAGCATTAAGAACACTCAGTCTAAGTGCTTGAAGCATTCACCGAGATTCAATGCTATCGAAAGAAAGTGTGGCAGAGCCCGAGTGTGGAAGTTTTGTGAGCACCACTTATTGTGGGGTTTCAGCCACTCTGTAACCCTGCTAAGTCTTTGAGCCCCAGCATCCACCTTTCCAGCATGAGGAGTGGTCAATGGAAACAGAATCTTTGGGGGATTCATCATCAAAGGCAGCACGGCCTCCATAAGGAGAATCTGTGGGGGAACTATTTTTGTTTTGTTTTTAAACTTTCTTCATTTAGTATGAAGAGCAGTCCAATACCCCTAATCAGGACAGGACGACCCTGGAGACTTCTGTCAAACGAAGCAATGGAAAGCTAGGAAGTTGATTGGTGCAGTTTTTCACTTTTCAGAATGTCTCAACATTTTACAACATTAAATCGATATTCTGTGATTTTAATTTTCTAAAAGCGTATCTGACGTATGTAAGTAGTACTCTCCTCTGATTAGCCACTGCTCTGTGTGTGTGTGTGTGTGTAGAGTAGCCAGTGATTCAAGGTGAACCAGAATGATACCACAATGACAGGAAACCTGAGCAGCAGCACACACACTACAAGGCCACTACCTCGTCCCAGAAAGACTTGGAAACAGCAGTGGAAGATGTATGAAGTTGCTCAACATACTTCCCTGTGTTTTCAGCCAGGAGGCGAACTCAGACCTCTGGCATAGTGCGTTACACTCCATGTCGGCATTTCAAAGCCATCGGCTGCTCTTCTGCCCCTGTGAAGAGGTGCCGTCTCCCACAGCAGACCCACAGTGGACATATCTACTCGGTCCTATCAGGCCACTGTGATCCCGTTGACTGTGTGGCGGTGTGTTTTTGTTTTGCCGCACACTCTCCCCAGGCCTCACCCCAGTTGGCAATAAGCATACAAGAAAACAAAAGAAAGAAAACGTATGTTTATATGAGAGATATTGTAGAAAATATTGAGACTCTATTAAAGGGAAAGCAATAAAAATATATTGTTGAAAAGAATATATTATCACTAACTTAAGAATAACAAACCTGCACAAACTGTTATGACTCTATCTCTTATAATATTTGGATTTTTCCTTTTTGTTTGTTAGAAAATGTCAGTGTTCTGTAATTCGGTATTTAGGGGGAAAAGTAGGTTTGCATGTCTTCATTCCCCTTAGTTGAAGGGGTAAAATTGCATTATTTAATTACACTGAATATTTTCGTAATTGAGAATTAGGTAAGGAGGTAGCACTAGTAGAACGTACAGTCTGCACACCAGTTTGCAGAAGACTGGGGATGGCAGAGGAGCCAGAATCCAGTTGAAGGCTCCTCAGCTGGATTAAACTGAATTCCCTCTGACTGCAGTCCAGGGACGTGCACCGCCTTGCTAGCAGACAGAGACCATTGGAAAGGGGATGATGGAAAATATGTTCATATCAGTTGATCTTCCTTTTGACTCATTTTGGTTGTGTTCCAGGTTTTAATATTTTCTGCATTCTTTTTAATTGAGGTTTTACTCTGTTTCATCTTGTCATTATTATTCATTTGCTTCTTTGTTGTCTTTGTTTTCTGTGTTTAACTGTATAGGAAATCCAAAATAGGTAAATCTATAACGACAGTAACTGGATTAATAATTTCCTGGGGACATGGCAGAAAACCCTGGGGGGAAATGGAAAGCTAATTACAATGAATACAAGAAAAAAATGTTCTAAAATTGATTGTGGTGATAATTGTACAAACCTTAACATTATTGCACTACTATATTGTATGATAAGTGAATTGTATGCCAATAAAACTAGTAAAAAGAAAAATTATGTAAAGAAAGCATAACCCTATTTTCAATATAAAATTAATCTGCCCAAAGGAACTTCAGTGATAGAATAAAAGCATACATTTAACATGTTTGGGAAGAAAATCAAAATTTCATAGTAATTATGACAATGTTATTTACCATTTTAAAACATTTTTACACTTGGGAAAGAATCCGAAATGGGGGGAAAACTAATCTTAAAAAATTAGTTAGCCTGCTAGAGAGAGCCCAAACTAGTTAGTCTATTTTTGGTTCCAAAGGTCTCTGGCTGATATTTGACTAGGCTTATTTTAAGGAAAAGAAAATATGCATATATATTTTTTGGGTCCAAATTAGTGGCCCTAGGGATGGGGAAATTTAGTATATAAAATGTTGGCAGGTCCTCATTGAAAATAAGAATCGCTTTTAGGTGATTTGCTTAACTGGGCCGGATTTCACACACAAAAATTTCTTTGTTGTTGTTGTTTCACTTAGGGATCTCGACAAAGTTACCAATAAATCAGCATTTATTGGCTGAAGGCAGTTTCAGCTAGAGCTTGGATGACAGTCCCACCGAGGCCGAAGAAGCACTTCAGGCTCGGAAGACGCAGAGAGCTGGGCTAGTCGGGTCTGAAAGGAGGATATGGTTAAGGTATGCCACTTTTTGAATCCAATCAAAGTGTTTTGCTTTATGTCATTCTGAGAATTTCTTTTTCATTTTTCCCTGGTCTCTCTCTTCTCTGTCTCTCTGTCTGTCTGTCTGTCTCTCTCGCTTCCTTTGCTTCCTCTCATTAACAGATGTTTTCAAAATTGATGTTGCTTTCTGTCCTTTCATCAAACATACACCACATTACTTGGGCGACCCAGCAGACTGGGCACCTAAATACACATTAGAGGAGATTGACATCCCTGAGACTCTTTGACTGTCTCATCAGGGCAGTTATAATAAGCATCTTGGAGCCCCTGACTGCAATGCTGTATTCAAATAATAGCTTTCATCTTCACTCGTTTTAAATATAAAAGTAAACCCTGAAGCCCTTTGAAGAACCTAACCAAACAGCACACAGATGAAAATAGATCAATGAGGCTTTGAAAAACATCCTTATGCAAAATCTGCAAAGTAGCCTCGAATTTTTTCATGAATGATTTCCAGGTAAATGATGGCTCTTGATAAGGCACGTGACAATCTCAATTATGAGAACTATCATTCTGTGACCCAGGTACCATTTTATGTTCCCAGGAGGACTTTTCTTTTTCCCATCAGTAGTTTCCAAAGCTGTTCATTAAGTGTAACACATATTTAAGTGCTCCACACATTTAAAACAAACAAACACCTAAAAAAATCAAAACGAAAACAACCTTGCCAAGTGGTCAGACAGACTGGAACGAGAGGATTATAGGTGAGAGGAATGCAATGACAGGTTAAAAGCCATAATCTCTATCTGTGGTGCAAACAGAACCAGCGGTTGGCGTCTGGACTCGGGCAATTTAAAAACACGGCTCGTGGAGAGCAAGGGCTAGAAAGAAAGATGTCAGAGGTCCAGCAAAGCAGACCTGGACCTGAGGATCTTGTTCATGGTGGGTGATTACTTGCTGGGTGTCTGTTCCTGATCCCTTCCCATCTCCCACTGTCCCGGTACTTTTCACTGTCCGTTTCATTTCCTCCCTGTCATTGACAACTCCAACGATTACGTTCCTTCTTTCCAGTTCTTTAATTTTTCATTTTCTCTTAAAGACAGTCTTGATGGAGGCAAGCTCATCTATGCTCATGTTGTGACTAGAAATTTCAGGGGGAATCCCTCCTGCTGAGTGCTTTACAACACCATATGTGCACATATGGGTGTCAGGCAACCCACAAGAGTAGCTAAAGAAATTTGAATAATGAATGATAGTAGTAACAAGATCACTGGTAAAATGAAAAGAAATGCAGGTATTTGTCCAGTGGACCCAGTTTACCCAATCGTCGCTGTGCTCTGGGGAGTTTGGGTTCCCAATATGATTTTATCCTTATATTTTTACTGGACTCAACAGAATCATATAGCTGAAGGGAAACATGGAAGCTACGCAGCATAAATCTCACCTTCTGATGAAGAAAAATGGAGGCCAGACATATGTGTGCGGACTCATTCGGCATAGTATAGTGTCTAACTATAGTGTAGCATGATTTTAGACAAAGAAAATTATTTCTTATAAAGTGGTTAGAAATGTGTGAGTAAAGATATAATCATCAAAGTATATGTACAGTAAAATGAAAAATCTTTGGGGCCAGGGCTTAGTGCCCCAACAGACTGGACTGGAAAAAACTTCTAAAGGGCAACAAATAGTCCTTGTACCAACTACAAGCTTTTCTTTCTTGTTGTGTTTTGTTTTGTTTTTTTGTCATTGATTTGTTGTTTTTGTTGATTTGGTGTATATTGTTGCTCAGTTTTGCTCTGTCTTGTTTTTGTGCATGTTATTATCTCCGCAGGCCTGTCTAAATAAGATAGGCTGGATGAACAATCT
>NW_022111324.1:43170539-43196883 GCF_000313985.2 Echinops telfairi | reverse complement strand
GGGCAATGAATGTACAAATATGCTTTACACAATTTATGTATGTATGGATTGTGATAAGAGTCGTATGAGACCCTAATAAAACAATTAGAAAAATCTAATGTTCTTTGAAATTGCTTGGGGATAGTATTCACACAGCAAAACATATCTGAAAAATATGCTATTCCAAAATATATATTCCAAGAGCTAATATATCTTATGATCTATGTGTATGTAGAAAGTAAGCTAACTTAAATCCTGTATACAAATGCATGTAATATTTATATACAAATAGTCACCATTTGACTTTTTTATAATTTCCTTATTTATTTGTGTTGTTATATAGTTTCAAATAAGGCCAAAAACTGCATAGGAAAGGGTAAACTAGTTCATAAATTTCATTGGATATTTAGAATTTTTTTGTCATTGCTACAATTGTATTGATAAAATAGATTGGGAAAAAACTTCTTTATTCTTACTCATGAATTTCCCAATAAGAATTGGCAGAGGCGGGACTAGGGAAGAACTCGATTGTAGTTTCAGAGAGACTTTATTATCTGTTATCATAGGTATTATTCTATGAAAATACTTGGCTTGTTATGAAGACATATTCTAAAGAGAAGATATTATCAATACTAATAAATGTTTGTGAAAACAAGTTTTACAATTTTAATTTTAAAATTTTACAATTTTAATCATACCCGTACCCTAGATTTTCTAGGAATATCAACCAAATCCAAAGATAAATATTCACTCAAGTTAATATTTGAGATATGAAAATGTACAATGTCATCTACTGGAAATGATTTTTTATTTTTTCAAATAAAGCAAGTAGAAAGTTTTAGCTCCAAAAAGTTTCACCACTATCTTAAATTTAACATTGCCACTCTCTGACACATTTAGGAGCATAATTTGGTAACTTTCTCTTTCTAAGCATATTTTGAAGAAAATAACTAATTAAACCATATCGTTACAGCTTAAAAGAAACATTTACAAATATTAATATCTATGTGGTCTTAGCCTTAGCTACCACATCAAATGCTATGTGCAACCTTTAGGCAATGAGTTTTATTCCAAAGCATTGAGGGAATTAGATTTTAAAAATAAACAACAATTTTGTGGAAATTCACATATATGATTTTTTTATTTGTGTGGTAGGAGCTTAAAATTCAGGTCAGATATCATTAATAACTGCATCATCCCACAATTTAAATAATAGTATCATAATGAAGGGGCACTATAATACAATGAATGTAGCTTTGCCGAACAACGAACAAATATTGGGACACAATGAAAATCACCACGATTTTTATTTTTAACCTAGTATTCTTCTCAACTAATTTGTAGCAATCAGGTTTGGTATCTGTTGTGTGTTGCCGCTTGGAGACACTCGTGGCTGTTATCAGCTTGGTAGTGTGTGGGATGTGAGTGCTTCATGAAGAGACCGATGGCCATGTATTGTAGAGGGGATTTGGCTTCGTGCCAAACTGCTTTCTTAGCATCCTCTGGGATGGATAGCACAGCTGAGTGTCACCTGCCTAAATTCTATCGATAATGCTGAGGGGAATCAATGAAAAATATCCTCAGATGGTGCAAAATACATGTTTCTGATATATTTGCTATTTGAAAATTATCCCCACTCTACTATTTATATTTCCAGATAACTGATGATACACAAGGCCACTTTTGTTCCTTGCTAACATTTTAACTTTGTGCAATGAAGTTACATTTTGAGTAGCACCGTTCACCCAAGGAGCTAGAAACATCTTTCCGGTAATAAAGAAAAGAAGTCATGGCGCACACGAGAGAAAACATTTTGAGAGTTCTCATGGATCTGTTGAAAGGTCTATATTGATCTTCATTTTCTCTAGGGCCTGGGCTGTGCTATGGTATCTTGTCAACTGATTTTCAATCAGAACGCAAAGTTAGGAGATGACATGCAAATAATAAGCCTGTGAGCAGCAGTGGCTCTGCAGACAGTGTGGCAACTACTGGTTTTCACATGATGTAGGCCTGTTTCCAGTAACACACACACACACACCTCGTTTTTTGTTTTTGAGAAAAGAAGTTAAAAAACAAAGCTGAACATTCACATGAGGCAATGTGCCACAAGGCTCAAAATGCCAAGGCAAAATTGTTAGCTCTTCAAAAGGGAGGCAGTGATGGGCCGTAACAATCAGCCATCATTGGTGCACTGAGAAGGAAAACTCTCCTGGGGGCTTCTTGAGGGCTGGGATGGAAGCGGGGCTTTTGAGTTTAAGAAAGGGGAATTGCATTTGTATTCTAGGGTGATACAGCAGGAAATTAGAGTGATTAACGTATACAGAATAGATTGTGCCACCCCTCACCCACCCCACCCCGTCCTATAACGGCAGTGGTACAATTGGTCTTTTGCATCAGATAACTCCTGGTTTGGGGATATCTAGCAGTATCCTTGGCCTCAATCTATTCCATGCTAGTTGCATCCCCTCTGTATTCTGTTGTGACCATCAAAAATGTTGACAGACACTGCTAATGTCCCTTAGGAGGCAAAATGTCCCCTGGACCAGAATCACAGCTTTAGGTATTTGGCATTTCTTTTGTGGTGGCATAGTGGTTACAAGTTGGGCTATGAAGTATAAGGTCAGTAGTTCTAAACCACCAGCTGCTCCACAGGAGAAAGACAAACTTTCTATTACCATAGTTAAAATCTCAGAAACCCAAAGGGGCAATTCTACCCTGTCCTATAGACTTGTTGTGAGTCAGAATCTACGCAATGGTAGCAAGGCGTGTGTGTGTGTGTGTGTGTGTGTGTGTGTGTGTGTGTGTGTTTTCTAGGTGATATGAAAGCATGGGATTTTAAACATAACAGTATTTTTACTTCTATCTTTCAGACTCAAGATATGAACACTTGCTTTTGATTCATGAAAGGTAAATTAACAGTTATCTTTTATAGATGCAGAGCTGCCCACTAAGTAGGGATACGGGCTCAGTTCTTTTCAATTCCTAGTTAGAGTCACATTGACCACATCACTAAGCATCTATGCTATTGTGAGGTGGCGAAGAGCTAGTTCTGCCTCACAGTGACCCTGCGTTTGACAGAGTGAAACACTGCCCCTCCCAGTGCTGCTATGTTAGAGCTCATCGTCCCAGTCGGTGGGCCAACCCATAGTGCTAGAATACCAAGATTTAGACATAAAGCTTAGGAGAGCTTGTAGCTAAACTTACAAGAGATATGCTGGAAGATTTCTGTTTTCTCTATGACAATTTAGCTTAAGGATGGTTTATTTGTATGCACATCATTTTTCTTTTCTTTTCCTTGGTAATAAATAATTACTATTTTCAATTATGGGAAAATGTGGGGATGAGGATTTCTGTTAGTGGATCTGAGAAGTAATTAAAGTAAGTTCTGTGGAAAATAAGCTGAAACTGAAAAGTCATTATTTCATTTACTGATATATTGTGACACTTTCTTGCATGTTTCTTAAACTGAAGACACATTGGATTAGCAGACGGTTTCCAGGTCCAACTTCCTCAAGTTTTACCTGTGTCAGAAATACTTAGAGGACTTGTTAAAAATACAGAGTACTGCACTCCATGCCCAGGGGTTCTGCTTGGGTTAGGCCCCAAAATGTCCAACTCCAACATGCTCTCAGGGTGCCTTGATTTTGCCAGCCAAAGTCCCTGTAGGAAACTGCTACCCCAGAGACATGTTGAACCTCAGGTGTAACTTCTTAGCCTGACAATAACTTTCTCTTTATTAAAAACGGCCAAGGTTGTGTACATAAATAAGTAAAGGGATTGTATAAGCTTGAGTGTGCTCATTTGAAATAGACCAAATCAGCTTTGTCACTGGTAAGAATGGCTATTAGAGTGATTGTCCTTAATGAACTATTCCTCATCCCATTAAAAGACCAAAAGCCTTAAGACAACACCACCAACAACAAAACTCTGATAAACTGCTCTCCGAACGGGCTTACAGCTTAGCGAAAAACCTGTTATCAATGCCCTGCATACAGTGGAAGATTCCTTTTCCTAGATTAGAAAGCACTGGTCATCGTGCATGGTTCATGATTCCATTCATCATCTGTTTTCCACCAATAATGATCATTATCTCCTTTAATACTGCCCACCCATATATTTTAGAATCATTGCCCTTATAAAGAAACCGCATTTCACCACTAATTTGAAATTTTGATAAGTTTATTTAACATTTTAAAACTTTGCTAAGATCTTGTTAAATATAAGGCATAATTAAACTGAAGGCATTGTGGGTACATTATTCAAGATTCAGAAGAGAGTTTCAATAGAAACTAGGGCTATCCCTTGTGACCACGTAGGCTTTCCATAGCACACCTTCAGGAGGCACCCACACACAGATGATGATATAAACGGTGCTCCCTGGTAGAAGGCGATCACTTGACACTTGGTCAGCAAGGCTGGTTAAACGAGACTGACGTAAAATCTACAGAATTGAGGGGACATGGCTTAAGAACTGCACATGTGATTCATGGCTATTTAGTTGACTCTTACTAGCTCAGTGTGTCAGCAGTAATATCGATTGCCCAAAAACTGTGCAGCTGTCTACAAAAACTATGAAAAGCCAAGTGTTTTACTTGGAGAGGATCTCCAGTGTGAGGGAGACAAGAAGTCTTCTCTCTTCGTGGCTGTTAGAATAAATCCGGAATCGGTCATTTCTAGCCATCACAATATCTTCAGCCCTCTCTGGGAGGTGGGGAGAGAAGAGCTCCCTTAGAAAAGCAAACTATTATCAGGTTGAATTTTTATCAGCTATTCTCAATAGTTTGCTAACAAATATACACTGATTTTGACCATGGACTATGACAATATAATGCAGGATTAAAGTTCCCACATAGAAGCATGGCCCCTGGATTTTAGCTTCTGGATATAGGCTATTTTTAGTAACTTGTAGTTTTTAAACTAGTAGCTAAAGCCTGACTTCTGACTAATACATCCGTGTCCAAGCATATTTTATTTTCTCTTAACACAATAGACAAACCATAGCTCTAGAATACCTACAGCCAAACCCTCTTTGTTTCTTGGTTTTGTCCAGCTTTTGTTGATAATTCCTACTTAACTTTCAAATGTCTTATTAATCCAGCAATACATCTTTGAGAAGGCTTACTCTTTCCTGTATTTTAGTTAAGCTCACCTGTCCTTTCCATGCGAGCAAACGTGCCAGGCTCCAAGCATAAGCACGGAGACCTCTGGTTCATAATATGCATTTTCAAAGCACTGACATTAATGCCTTGTCCAGGGTTTTCAATGGGGTGGGTAATCTGTGATAACAAAATTGTATCTTTTCCTTCCTGCAATTATCTCGCTATCCATACAGCCTTGACATCTGGAAACCCGCTGCTCCTTCAGCAGCTGTGCTCCTGTCCTACAGCAGGAAGTGAACTACACTTCCCAAAGAGCCAGAATTGTTTGGATATTTTCTGGCCGCTCCCAAAGCTTGGATATTAGAGATCAAGCTATTTTATACCAGCCATACTTTTGAGCCATACGCAAATAAGTCACTTGTCACAGAACCACTGAAAGGAATTGGGTGTTGCCTTTCTCTTGATATCATCTAGCTAAGTGCACATTATTGCCACATGCCATATTTACTCATTATAAACACAGGGTACTTTATTATAAATTGAAGCTTCATATTCACAGGACTTTGCATGTTTTACTTGAGGATCCCCCTCCTATAATAAATTTCGTCAGGGGATCAGCAAGGAAGAAGACTCACCCCAAAGCATGCTGCTGCTTCAGATTGTTAGAGGAGATTGGGTCAATTTAAGTTAGGTATTCAGTCTTGTGACAATCATTGAATTCTATATTTTTTTTACCACATAGTGCCAAAGCTAATGGAGATTTTAAAGAAGTCATTAATTTGTTCAAAATCAGGACACCTCCCACCCAAAGAAGCACATACTTTTCAAGCACTGGGAAAACCCAATAGTATTTTGGTTTCCCTAAATATTGGAAACTATCCTACAAGTGTTATTCAGCATAGAGGCTATCTAAATTGTTTATTGAGATTCTTAAACAATATTCAAAGATAATGACTACCGGATTGATTTACTGATGATTTATGTGGAAGTAGAACTTTCCTCAGAATCCTTTTTGAATGGCATAAAGCAAAGAACTAATTACCATAAATTTACATGGTGAAATATTTTTAGCACTCCCAGATTCAAAATGTAACCTGCAAACCCTCCCAAATAGCACACAAAGCAAAGACTAGCAGGAACGTAGAGCACATGCAGTCAACTCTGCGCTGGCTTGTTTGCTGCGGCGGGGCTGAGTACAGCGCCTCGGTGTGGAGCCAGGGAGCCGTCTCTGGGAAGCAAACGTGGAGTACTAGTTTCTATTCTCACCCTTTTCTTTTTTTAACTTAAAAGCAAAAATCCTTTTCTGCTTCTTCTTATTTTTTTTAGTTAGCGGTGAAAGCCGGTGCTAATGTGGGTGTTGTTAAAAAACACGTGGCAAAATCTGAATTTTCTCAAAGTGGGAGATAATTATCTTCTCATTTTAAGCGCATTCATGATTTTTCTTATCAAACAAAAAATAAAATGTTTGAGTAACATTGCACCGTTACGTTATTAATCAAAATCTTCTCCAGTCCTCTCCCAGAAACTTTGAAGTTGAGCAGATTGATCATTTCTCTGAATCATAACAGAGCTCTGTAAAATGATGATTATATATCATTTTTGTTCATGTACAATATTTGTAAAGTTATTGTCATCTTTTGAAACCAACCCCCAAATGTCAATCTTCTTAAACGTGTAGTTTTTCGCTTGTTCCAGTGTCCAGTTTAATATTTCTCTTTATTTATTCTAGCATTTTATACTGATTGTTATTCAATCTCTACCTCATCATCTCATAACTTAATACATGATTTTAACTGATTATTTGTCATGATTTCTAATATTCCCTGTGGTTGGATATTTATTTGTGCTGTACTAATAATATAATTCCAGTCATGGTGATTTCATGTGTCTTGAATAATTTTTTCCATTGACTACCAGTGTTCCTATGATAACAAGAAAATGTTTCTATATTTTCCTATTTTATTACTACATCAATTCATATTGAAGGTTTCAATTGGCATGTTGCAATTATTTATTTAGCTAGTAACTTACTTGCTTACCTTCACTGCTGCAGGAAATCTCCCCATGCTGTTTGTCTGAGACTGATCGTTAGAAATGCTAGCAGTTCAGGATTCCAGAAAGATGTTGAGATGGGTTTTTTAAAACTCTATTTTGATATCAGATGCAAAATATGTAATAGTTTATTGTATTGTTTCAGTTGCCCTTCAGGCTGCTTGCCTTTCTTGTTATTTTACCTATACTTCATTTCTCATCTGCGTCCAGTGAATTAAATAGGAAATTCTGCATTCTCCTTGTGGTTGTTCTTGGGCAACCATAAACACACTATATCAGAATCAACAAGGCATCAGTATATCTATCTAATGACAATGTATATAGCACTGATAGTTTGTAGAGGTTTGGGTCAAATGGCAGTGGTGTGCTTTCTCATTGCTAAGAATCCAGCTACACCAAAAAAGCCTGGTTCTCCCACCCGACTTGCAGGACTCTGACCGGTTTTCATCAGCACTGAGCTCTGAGGGAGATAGATACAGGCAGGGATGCCAAGAACACTGCTCTCAGGGAGACTACAGTCTAAACTCTCTGCTCAGAGTAGGCCACCGTGGGTAACAAGAAACATTAGTCAAAGAAGTCTCAGTAGAGACTTTTCCATTGTTCCTACATTGTGGCTGCAAGCAGGAGAAGAACCTCTGTTTTCTTCTGACTACAAAGCATGCTGTTAAGTGTTTAGCATGAATAGAAGCATTTGGTTACAGGATTTGTATTTTATGTTGTTGGCTTGCTTGTTGATAGATGTTTTGCAGAAGCACTCAGTGTATTTGGAATTGTTCACCTCGGTCATGACTTGTGCCAGAAATGTTATACTTTTTCTTTATTTTTCATTTTTAAAATAAAAAATTCATTTTTTAACATTCTAATTTTCCAATGGCCTCTTGGTCATAAAGTGGACCTTCATGATTTTGCTCTGCCGTGAGCCTCAAGGCAGAGAAAGTTAAAACAGCAGGCTTATTTATCATTTATCAGACATTTTTCTATTTCAGTTATTCAAACCTGACTTTCGCAATGTTTATTGTCAAGATTTCCCCATCTGATAACAAATTTTGAAATAAATGTGATTTTTGTGGATGATTTTGGTGATATTTTACTCACCCCAAAAGGTTCACCTAGAAATATAATGAAAATTGATACTAAATGATATTTTGAATATAAGATTTGATCTTAGAAAATCTATTCCTAACTCATTATTTACTTTTTAAGAGGATTTTCCTCATTTTATTTGATTATTTTTTAATATAGAAATTAGAGGTTCACCATTTCAACACTTAAGACCTAAAATACACCAGATTCTGGAAATTATCATCAACCACATATGGTCCAAAGATCATATATGCCGTCAACCTACACCGGGTCAGGTCAAGTACAATGGGGCACACTGTGACTGCTGCTTTTTGTCTGGTCTCCCAAAGAATTAAGACATAATGAATCCATTATAACAGTCTCTCTCACATCACACCATCTCCCTCAAAAGGTAATATATACATATACATTTTCAATTTACAGCTGAACAATTGTTAACATTTCACAAGTTTCCATTCATTTGGAAACTAGATCTGGCAGGAATTCACTGTGATTTTCACAGATGGTTGCAGCATTGATTTTATTGCAGATTAACTGCTGAGGTTTCTCATCCAGGTCAAGCATGTGTGTTTATGCTCTGCTTCGTCTTATGAGAAAAGCATGTCCCGATTCTTTAAGGAAAAAAAATGTGTATGTAGAAAAAACATATACAGTGTCTTTAGTGCTGAGGATGCAGACACGGCTCAACTGCCCTGATCGAGACCTTTGAAGTGAGAGTCCGTCACTTTCAACCCGGATGCACATATTCAGGGCACATTTTTAGAGTGCGACATCATCGTAAAAGAACCTAAAATAACAAAGAAGAAAACTGAGATCCGCTTGATTAAACCCACCCTGCTTTTCATGTGGTGCTAACAACATGACTTAGACGGAAAATGAAATCTGTCTCAACTTAAGACAGAAAACAAAGACATTTCCCTTCTGGACAACAAACTTTGGCATCTAAGATCAAAGGAACAATTTTATCTGCGTTGTGATTACAGACCAAAAGATTTTACAGTATTTCTGTCTCTGTGCAAGAGCTTATGTGTCTTTAATGGCATTCAAATTACAGCCCTTCTGTTGCCGTGCCGTCATATATGGGTTCACTATGAGTCTGAGCCACATGACGGCACCTCACAACACCGGAGTCAAAACACCATGTCACCCGATGAGACACCACAGTCGAATGTGTCAGTAAGGCTCATTAAAAACTGCTCTATACTGTACTTGACCTCCTTTTGGTCTTTTCTTAGAAAAAAAATGGGGATATTTTATTTTCAATTATGCTTATGTGTTGGCCTAACCAAACTGGACAAAAGGCATGCTTCAGTTTACCTCGCTTTCATTGAGTGAATTTAAACCAAGGCACCGACTCCCTTTGCTTTTATGTACAACTTGCCACAGCCCCCACTTTTTCGAGGGTTTGCGTCTTCTGCGTCGCATGGTAAATTATGCACACATATGCAGTGGTAATCAAGAATAAGTGTGCATTGTAGAATTACAGCAGCAGTCGGTTGCTTGTTTTGCTTTCTTTTTCTTCCTCCAAGCGAGGTAGCTTATGTAAAATGGAGACAGCTTAGCGCAATGCATATCATATAGAAGGAAGGAAAATGTTATCTGAATTATTGTGTCACACACAACACAGATGGTGGGCTTCAAGCGCTATTTCAAAATGCCACCAGAAAGACAGGTTTTCATTTGAATTTGTACTTTTAGCATTATGTTTATGATAGTGACAATGATACAGACATTTTGAAAATTAAGATTTCACTTAGCTATACAAGTAAGGTGCTGCAGTTGCTACAAAAGTGAGCGTTTTCTTCCCCTCGAAAATAAATGTAGTGTATACTCAATTCTCTTGTATCTTCATGTTATCCAGTAGCTAGAAAAATCGAAGATCTTGGTCAAAATTGAGAGTCAAATAGTATAGAGATAATGATTGACCGTGGATATGTAAGAGAGCAAATTACCATTTTGTGTAGGAGCATATGCTAGATTAGTAACTGCCAGATACTTTCGCTCTCTTGCCTTAAAATTGTAATATGGGGCTTCATTTAAATAATTTGAAAGAAATTATTTTTTAAATGATGTAAATATATTAAAATGAATATGAAAGCTATTTGTTAGGGGTAAGCTATTCTACCATAACCATGGGAGGCACTAATGCTTTTCAATGAAAAGTCACACTATTGTAAATAAGCTTCAACTGAGAATACTGGCTCTAGAATATTTGTATTTAAAAAAGTCAACTATTTTACACCAAATTAGTCTCAAATTTGCTAATGAATTTGATCAGCTTTAATTCTTCTTTGTTTTGTGTAGAAAAAAATCACGTCTCAAATGTGCTACATGTAGAGTAGTCATGAAGGAAATAGCCAGGCACAGAATGGATTTGGAGATTAAGGGCTAGAAAGGCCAGGAATCCTTCAGCATGTTGAACTGACTCCAGGAACTGACTCCAGAACTGCAGAAGATATTGACTTAGTCTATCACTTTCTCATGAAACCAGGAGGGGATATTTCCATATACATCTTGCATTTGAGAAGAAATCACAGCAAATATTTTGTTTTCAAAATTTTAATGTAGAGATATGGAGCTAAACAATGCAGTATTTTTATTTTATATATATATATATATATATATCTTTTGTTATTAGCAGTGGGAAAAAAAGTTATTTTCAGGAGCAAGCAATATAATAGGGGGGAATTTTATCCAGATGTGGAAAACAGTTTATTTGGGGGTCTCAATACCCCACAGGCCTATACATCTAAGATATATTCTGTAACTATTCCAGGCTTCTTTTCTTTGATATGTGCAAAATATTATGTTAAATAGAGTGAACAATAAAATGAACATGTACAAACCAACTTACACACTACACAATGTATGAACTGCAACAAAACCCAAATTACCCCAAACTTCTCCCCTTTATTGCCTCCCTGCATTTCCATCAGAAACCGCCATGATCAAGACTCCAATGCACAGGTGTGGGAGTTGGATACTTTACAAATTCAAGGAATAATTACGTCTTCCTCATGTGAACAATTCCCATTGAAGTGTGTAATGCATAACCTACTCAACTCTCCATAGTGGCTGATTAACCCTTAGGAGCCCTGGTGGGCTGTGCATTCGGCTGTTACCCCATAGGACAGCAGTTCGAAACCACCAGCTCCTCTGAGGGAGAAGGATGATGCTTTCTACTCCCATAGAGAGTTCCAGTCTGGGGAAACCCACAGGGAAGTTCTACTCTGTCTTAAAGGGTCTCTGTGAGTCAGAACTGACTAGACAGCAGGGAGGGAGAATTGACTCTTGTTGCTATGATATATTACCCTGGAGGGGCTTCCTTAAACTCACGGGGAAAAAATTATTACCTTTCATATATACCGACCCCTTATTTTATCATGTGAGCTGGAATAGAATTGATTGCAATGGGAAGGGATTCTCTCCACCTATTGACTGTCAGGTTATCCAACATTTCCCATTTATGGAAACAATAACAAATATATATGATCTAATTATTTTTATATATTTATACAACAATATATATACCAGCAATGGATGTGTAGTGTGACAAACATTGAGGTGTAAGGCAAAAGTAAAACTGGCTGTGGCAGTTAGTGCTATTTCTCAGCTTGGCTGGGCCATGATTCTCAGTGGATTGAAAGTTACATAATGATAATTCTGCAGGAATGTAATGATACCATTTACAGATAACATAATTTGATAGTTATGTAAACATGTAGTTTTTCTTTGCTTTGTTTGTTTATGTGAAAAGTAAGACTTAAACCTCTAATAAACACAGAGAGGCCTACACACATATAAAATATTATGCTACTGGGTAAAGAGGGCTTTGAGAGAAAAAGCCTTGAAGAGTTTCTAGTACTTGTCTTTGTACAAGACATGTTTGTATGCAATCATCAGTGCCACTTAAAACCAAACTCACTGCCATGCAGTTCAACGCTGACTCACAGTGCCCCCCCCCGTGGGTCATGGGACTGTGTCTCTGGGCGTAGAAACTCACCTTTCTCCCGTGCACCTGAGAGAGGTTGTGAAATGCCCACCATGCAGATCACAGCCCATAAGTTCCACTGAGAAAAAGTTATTTCAGTAGTGTAGTAACACAGCTACCTCCTATCTCAATCAATCAATCGATCAATCCCAATCCATTAGCAAATCAGGAAGCACTGCCAAAAACCACATTGGCTGTCTCAATGAAGATTAACTGAATTTGTTTTAGATGGAACAATTGGAGATTCAAATTAGAGGACTCAGCCAAAGCAAAAATGATCACGTTTATTCCTTACCTCATGCTCCATTAAAATTATTATTAGAGATAATATACATACATAAATGTGAGGAAAGATTGTTGTTATCATCCTAATTATCAGGATGCAAAGAAACCTTTATAAAATGATGGAAAGTTTATAAGAACTTCTATGTGAAATCTAAAGCTAAACAAAAGAAAGTATTTGTTGTCAAAATACAATTTATAAAAGTACTAGAATATTTTAAGTGGAAATAAAACAGACTTTATTAAGGAGAGCCAGAAAGAAATATACCTATGACTATTGTCTGTATATGAATACTATTTTTAAAATAGAAACATTCTAAAATATTAGTACAACACTAAAATTCAAATCATAAGGAGAGAGGTGATTTGTCCTAATTTCTCTCTATTTACTAAATGGATAGATTTTTTTTTCATTTGATACTGTCTCTCGGGCATTAGCTGGGTCACTAGCATTCCTTTGGTCCTTCCATGACCACTGCTAGGATCCTTTGTGTTTTAGAGAGCCACATTCTGGTGACCAGAGATATGTCTCTAGAGTCTCTGTGTTTGAAATGGAGGAGGTGGCCCTTCATCAACAATGATGCTCTTTTTCTTCCTCTCACACCGAAATCTTTGTTGTACACGGGTACACCAAAGGTCAGACCCAGAATATCATTAAAATCTCTGATCAATTTGAAAGACTCCCAGACAAATGTTTAACAAAAATTGAAGATGCATGGGTAAAAGAAAGCTATCATTCAAAATAATGACAGGTAGTCCAGTAGGCAGTGAACAAAGAAGAACAATATAGAGAAATGAGGAGTACATTTATCAGTAAATATAAATTATATTGTGAAGTGGAAAATTGATGCTCATCGATGACCTCCTTATTTTTAAAGAGATAGAAAAATAATATTTTTAAATCATGCACACAAAGGCAAGTCAGAAGGTCTTGCTACTAGAGTTGCAATGGTTTATACCAAAGAAAATCTGTGAACACATCTCTGCAATCAATGGGGGACACACGGACAAGTTCTCTATGTAATATGCTCGTCTTCATTTCCTTAGTTGGCCTTCAAAAAAGTGCATTTTTTGTGCCATGGGAAGAAGTGACTTGGAGGTCAGAACTAATATCAAATTTTTAACAAATCCCAAGTGGAAATGCTCTCATGTTACTGGTATTAGGTAACAAGCTTACTGGACTGCTGTCCCCTTAAAACAATGGTCTTTCTCATGGATGAGATATTTTAAGGAAGGTCAGGGGATGAGTCAACAGTGGGAAGTCTGTTGACCGTAAGGAATGAAGAGGTCCAACAAATGGTTTAAGAAGACTGTAGATACATTCTTGACCCAATCGCTAATAAAATTGGTATTTCACATGGTTAGGTGCCTTCCATTGTAAGGGAACATTTTGACTTTGGCAATATTTGACTTGGTGGGTCCCAAAAGCATCGTGTGAAGACGAGCTAGCTCAAAGAAATGATCTTTTAAGCAAGATCAAAGCTAATGAAGGCAATTTCACAGAACAAATTATAACAAGGAGTGAGTCTGGGCCTGACCCACATGGTCCAGAGAGCAAGGGCCAAACTGAGTTGATGAGAAAGTGAAAAGAAAATAAATAAGAAAGTGGTGCTGGCGAATTTTTTTCTGACAATGCACCTGCTCGTTTTCCCAGTGTTGTTTTAAGAGAATTTTGTTAAGAGTCCTGGCCCAACCACTGTCCACCTCAGATGACTTTTTGTTCCCCAAACTCAAAGCACACTTAAAAGGAAGACAATTGTAATAAAGATCTCTACGCTTTTGTGAAGACTTCCCACGACCAGGCCGGGTTTTCTTCTGTTGTGCATTGGGTCGCTATGGGTCAGACCAGACTCGACTGCACCGAACACCAGCAGCACCGCAGCCACAAATGTGTAGCCATACTCTTTGATTTGCGTATCTTAGTGCATGTGTCTATAGAGAGAATATATAAATATACATTTATTATAGATTAGATAACCAGATGGAATCCTAGCCCTATCGTGGTTATGCATGGGGCTTTGATCCACATGGTCAGCAGTTTGAAACCACTGGAAGTTCCAAGAGAGAAGGACTGGGTGACCCTCTCCTGCTAACGATCCTGCCGCAGACACCCGCAGGGGGTGGCGATGAGTCAGCGCTGACCTGATGGCAGCGGGAAAAATGATGCTAAAATAGAAATATGTGATATATATTCATGTAAGTGTGATATTTATATCAGATATTATTTAGATATACCATCTGGGAGATAATTTCTTTATTTTTTAAAGAAAAACAATGAATTATAATACACAACGAATTTGTTTGGCTTATGTCAGTTTAGTGCTAACCTAGTAAAAAGTTAGATTTATAAACTACTGGACTATTCTATTTTAGTCAAAGTCCACACACACACGTTTTTGGTGTTTGGGGGGAGGTCTTTCTTTTTCATTTTTTTTTTTTTTTGCAGCTGCAACTTTTCTGTTCAACCATGGATTTCTTTCAAAAATGTTCTTCTTTCACTTTACACGGGACTGCTGCACATTGTACAGTGATTTTTTCTGTGGTGTATAGTGTGGGTGAGTGAGAATTGGCTCAACGGCAGTGAGTCGGTTTTTGTTTTTTATAGTACAGGTGAATGCATGCGTTATTTACTGACTATATGAATTATATGCTGTAAGTGGAAGAATCACAATCGCCAGCTGAGAATGAAGGGCACACACGACTTACCTACATGTGAGTCAGAAGTTGCAATTCTGTGTACTGTCTGTGAAGGAAGCTTCCAGAGCGTTCACACGGATGCCTGCTGTACCCATAATAAACAAAGGAGAAGAAAGCGTGGAGTAGGCATGAGGAAAATCAGAGGAAAACAAGGAGAAGAAAAGGGAGAGAGGGCAGGAGATGAAAAAAGAGGAGAAAAGGATAGGGCTGGGAAAGGCAGTTTTGGGAATTATAATTTTTCACAATTGAAACTGCCACTTAAAAGAAACTAACTTCCTTCTACAATTGTTACTCTTGTGTCGGTATAGCACTCATTTTATTTTCATTTCATCCGATTCCAGTTGGATTTGTTCTCATAAAATTAGACAGTGTTTCAGACTTAGCTGGATGATGGTGGGAGGGGGTTCTGCGATAGCTGCTGAAGGCTGCCGTCCACGTCCATGGCCGGAGGCCCCTCGCAGGCACCGCGACACACCGGTGCAGGCCGGAAGTACTGGGAATCACTGAGGACGGTCTTCTTCACCTGTTGCATCGACAGTAGCATGCCTCGATTCTGCGCCAGTCACCTGTTAGAATTCTGTCCTTTTCTTCTTTGTCTTTTTCTGAAAGAAGTCACAGGCAGGAAAGTGCAGACGATGGAGTTAGACCTTGTGTGGTTCAAACCGTTAGTCCACTTACTCCTTTGCTGTGTTAGCAAGTTATTAACTGTAGTTTCACAATTTTCTCACAGACACTGAAGATAATTCATTGATTTTGTATGTTCAAATGTATTTACTCAAAGATTATAGTGCTCCCGGCATTATTCTGGGCTCTGTGATCCATCAGGGAATCATACCACTGATAGAATGGTTACCAGAGTCCATATACCCGAAAGGCTGGAAGTCTTGATGGGAGCAGAAGTCTCATCTTACTCCTGCCGAGTGACTTGCAGCTTAGAACCGCTGACCTTGTGGTTAGCACTCCAACACGTAACCCACTAAGCTATCGGGGCTCCAGACTTCCTGCTCTACTGGAACATTTTATCAAGTGGTAGAAGACAAATAATGAACTGACACCAATCCTTCCTCGGGTTCTCAATTTGTTTACTGCCCTCTTCCTGGGATTTTCTTCCTAAAGATGTTTACAGAGCCGTCTATGATCCTTACATAAAAGTCACTCTTGCTGCCTGTGAACTTTGAACGTGAATCCTATGCTCATCACAATTCATTCCTTTTGCCCCTTTTAATGTTTATCCTCAGCTCTTATTACTACCAGACATAGCATATTTATATATTTTTAGTTTATTTTTATATGTAGATAAAAAGTTCTAACATTTTGTCCATTATATATTTATTAAGTTATTGAATTAATATCTAGCATACTTTTCATTGGGATTTTTATAATTAAAAAAAGTAGAACAGATTAAGTGAATCCAAAGGGTAACCGAAAGACTGTTTCTGACAGGGCAGTCAAGTATTAGATTTTGCGAATGATGCAAGACGAGGCAGGAATTCATTCTGTGGCATTGATGATCGCTATAAGTCAGAAAAGACTGGGCTACCCCAAACAACAGTCAGGAACAACAACTTCATCATCAAAGAAATCTTTGAGAGTTGAATTCATGAGGAAAGTGAGCTATCTAGTGGCCAAGCCTTGTAGGCAGAGGGACTTGCATATGTAATTCACACTTCCTGTCGTCTGTTACCATCAAGGAGCACAGGTGACGGGAGAGGGGTGAGTAAAGAAAGAGAGGTAGGAGACACAGCCCTAGAAATCTTTTCGACTATGCTGCTGTTAGATGCCTTTCGACTATGTTGTTAGGTGCCTTCCAGTAGGTTCCAAACCGTAGCTGTCCTGTGTACAACAGAAAGAAGCACCTCCTGGTCCTGCACCATCCTCACAGGTGTTCCTATACTTGAGCCCATCATTACAGCCACTGTGCTAACCTGTCTCATTGAAGGCCTTCCAAATGATGTCCTTCTCTAGGAACTGGTCTATCCTGAAAATATGTCCAAAGTGTGGAAGACGAAGTCTTACCATGCCTGCCTCTAAAAAGTACTCTCAGTACTTTTTCTGAGACAGATTTGTCATTTTGGCAGTCCATGTACTTTGATATTTTTCTTCAGCACCACAATTCAAATGCATTGATTCATCTCCTTTCATCCTGATTCAATGTCCGACTTTGACATCTATATAAGCTGTCATAAAAACTAGATTTCATAATAAGAAAGCCTATCAAATTAAATAACTGAGAAAGTTTAACACTTAGTGCTATTCGATGTATGTTATTTTTTGTACACCTTGTTATATGTAAAAGAAATAAAAAGACAAAAGACATACTTAACTTGAACTATGGTGTTGGTGAAAAATATTGAAAATACCATGGACTGCCTAAAGAACAAACAAATCTTGGGAAAAATACAGCCAGGATGCTTCTTTAAGGCGAGGGTGGTGAGATTTCATCTCACATACTTTGGACGTGTTTTCAGGAGAGACCAGTCCCTGGAGAAGGACCTCATGCTTGGAAAGCAGAGGGTCAGGGAAACAGAGGATGGCCCTTGTAGCCCTAGACAGTGTGGTTGCAACAGTGAGCTCGTACATCAGATCAGTGGTGATGCTGGCTTCCTTCTCTTGTACACAGGGTCTCTGTGAGTCAGAACCGCTTTGGCTGCTGCACCTAACGAGAGCAACAATTTTTGGTTTGCCCATTTATGTCATTATGGACACATCCACACACACACTGCAATTTAGGATAGAAATAGAAATGTAGACGTTTTCACTGAAGAAAGTATTCATTAAAAGGGTTATGCTCTCTTTTAAAAACCTAACCACATGTCCTTGTGACACTCATAGAAGCAGAAAAAAATGTAATCTTATTCTCTATTGTTGATCCCTGAATGTATATTATACTCATAATCTCGGGCTATATTGTATTAAAGAATCAGTTGATAAAATGAAAATAGTTTCCAGTCCAAGAATATGGTTATTTTACCAAAGCCTTACCAGCCAGGGCATTTCATTCTTTAAAATAATCCCCCAAACAAGCAGTGATCTGGCTATTTCGTACTGAGGGCCTCAATTTAAATTTGACATATATTTATATTCATTCTAGGCAAGAGAGGGAATGATAATATTAAAGTTTTTCCTATATTATTGCCTTTGGTGTAAAAAACTAATTAATTTTTCACATACTACAAATTCTCTGGGATTTCTATTAAGCATAATGGTATTGCTGAAGAAAAACTAGCTGCTAGATTTCTGGTTCATTCACTAACAGATATTTAGTCAAGGAGAGAAAGCCTGTAGGAAATGACAGTCTAGATTTATACACAGGGAAGAATTCTCCTCTTTTAGTATTAACCCAGAAAAATTTCCAAAATCGATAGCAATGATTGTCAAGACATCAGTTGGTTCAATTTAACACCAATGCAACCTCTTTCAAGATTAGGACAAAAGAACCTATTTTCTTTCATAGGAATTCAGCATATGAATCTTTGGGGACTTTTAAAATGAGAGGGCATACGTCCCTATAGTCATCGAGGCTATGCTGACTCATCGTGGGTTTAGAAACTGTAAATCTTTACGAAAACAGAAAGCCTCATCTTTTCCACAGCCTAGCCCACTAGCCACTAGTTCTCTTTAGGAGTTCTACTAACATCTCCTCATTTAGTCAATGCCTTTGTGAAATAGAAACTATCTAATGCATTTAGTAGAGGCTTATGAATGATGTTCTTAATATTCTCTCACAGCTCATCAGATCTCCTGTCCTTCGTGCTCAGTGGGTCAAATCTACTCGTCAGATATTCAAGAAGCCCATGTGGGATATAGAGTCAAGGCCCGAGTGAGGCTCTTGTGGGTTTGCTCGCATTTTCTTCAGCTTCCATCTCAACCTACAGAGTAGCAGTTGGTGGTCTGTTCCAGAGTCAGACCCTGACCCGGCTTCAGCTCCTCATATTGGCTTCTCCGTCATCTCTTCCCATCGATGTGGTCACTTTGATTTCTGTATATTCCAGCTGGAGAAGTCCACTTTTAGTATCCTTTTGTGTTGGTGAAAAAGCCTATTTGCGATGAAGTAGTTGGTCTTGCAAAGTTTTATCATGCAACCTCCCTCCAGCTTTGTTTTTATTGCCACGGCTAACTACGTTCTTCCTCTTTTTTTCTCTCCATTTTTTTCATTCTAATTGCCAGTATTTGTCAGTGCATCTTATTTGCATGATTGATTAATTTGAGACTGAAGACATTGGTAGAATTCTTCAATTTTTCCATCACTAGCTTAGTGGTTTGTGCATAAATTTGAATAATCGTTTTATTAAAAAGATTTCATTGTCTGTGGAGGGACATTATCCTGTCACATATAGCATTGTATGTAGGTCAAGAAATGTCCTTTTGATGATGAAGGCAATGATATTCCTCATGATTGTGTAATTCTTGCATTGGAAACCATATGATTTTCTGATTCAAAATGGCCAATTACCATTCCATTTCAACCCATTAATGCCTATAATATTGGTCTTCATGCCCTGAAGATTGAAACCTAGGAAATGAGCTAAGGCAATTTGTTCTGTCCTCTAGGATCACTGAGCACTAAAATGACTTGTGTAGGCTTGTTTATTCTGAAAATAATTTATTTTGATAATGGGCTCAAGATTTCGGAATTTTTCATTTGGGCTCCTCCAATCCATCTGTGGGTTCGACTTGCGGTGCTGGGGAAGACTAACAGAAGTTCTACAGACTGCCGAAAGGACAGAGGTATAGCTAGAGCGCTCCTGGGAGGCGAACATGGCAAGTCTTCATCCCACATCCTGTGGGCACCCTGTCAGGGAGGCCAGGTGCTAGAGTAGGGCATCCCTCTGGGTAAAGTAGGAAGGCAGTGAGAAAGAGAAAGGCTTTCAACCAGACAGATTGACTCTGTGGTTGCATCAATGGACTCACACATACATTTTAAACAGCTGTGAAGATGACGCAGGACTGGATGGTGCCTCCTTTTGTCATTCATAAGCATGCCATGAGTCGGAACGAACTCAACGCACCTAAAAACAACATTTAATCGCTGTTGAATAATTTCAGCTCTTGAGTATCAGAATGGTGAACCTTCCCAGCCTGCAATTTCATGTTCGGCAAGTAGTAACATTTTGCAGAGAATGACACCTTCACATTTCCAGCTGCATCTCCATCAAGAAAGACTGTCTATCTTTAATCTGTGTGCTGAGTCTTCCATGGGAGAACTGCCTATGTAAGGACAATAAACAGTCAGGGTATATGACTTGCTTTGGTCCTTGGCTACACCACCTGCAAGCTGTCACTTGAGCACTGGCAGGGAGTTAAGAAGTCCATGCAAGAAACAATTCACCACTCAGCCTCTTCTGGTGACATCTGCTTCTTTAAATCCAAGTGCTGTCAAGTGTACCGGACCCAGGGGTTCTGATTCTGCATTTCCTCACCAAGGCAAAAAGCTTGCAGCAAAGGCCTCGGCTAGATGAGCCCTGCCAACGCAGGCCTTCTGGGCTGATTGCAGACCGTGCAAATGGTCAGGCGTCATCTAGCAATTTGCTAACAGAATTCTCTTAGCTCCAACACGACAGTCCCTGCTTCAAATTGGTGAAAACTACTTTTAACTTGGGTTATTCTTCCTGCAGGATGGAAACAAATAAAAATATACACAGAGAGAGGGAATCAACTCAATAGCCCTGGGCTTAGTTTGGAGTTCTCATATGAGGAGGCTACAAAAATATTATGGATATGCTATTATTTTTATTCCATTTTTCCATAAACATTTTAAAGCTCACATATATGTATATATACACATATAAATTCACATTGAAGGGGCTTCTAAAGAATTATGAGGAAATGGAATTAAAATATAGTAGGATTTTCCACAAATTTTGAAACATAGATATATTTCAAAAATACATATATCCTATATAAATATTATAGATATATATCCTAATGACCTTTTCTACTTACTTTTCTTTACATAATAATGCAGGGAAATTCATTATGGTGAATGATATTGATAAAATAAATGTTATGTTAATACGTTATAAAAATTTTGTTGCCCAGAATATTATTTACTTATTTATTGGAAACTCATCTCCTATATCTTTTTATTGAGGAACCATGAAGAAGAAACTACCTCATTATTTTTGCTTCCCAATTTTTCTGATGACAGGGAAGAATGAAACCATGGTCTGTCACACAGGCTGGAAATATAGATGGGCTCCAGGACCAGCTGCAGCATTGATGTGTGGCGATTCAAACATACTCTAGAAAAGATTGAAGATTTTGTAAATGATTTTGGGTTTTCCCATATTTATGGACTATATCCATTTGCTGCTTTCAATTTTCCTCTATATTTAGGACAATTCTACACTTAAGAATCCACTTATTTATATATTCATATTTAGAAATTGGACTCGGAGAGAAGAACATGAGAAGGAAACCCATAATTCAAATTAGTATAACCAATCATACCATAATTCAAATTGGTATAATGCTAACTAAAAAGCTGGAAAAAATAAAACACTAAATATGTCTCAGTTCCTTCAACAGAATGTCATTAAAAATGTTTTTTAAACATTGAATTTAATAATAAGGAAATAGTTCGAGAAAATATTATTTTAAAACCAGTGATATATATAATGCTTTCTCCTATTTCCAAGTGTTGATTTACCCTTCTTCATTTCCAATCACTAAAAATGAATAAGGTAACTCTTTTGTAGGAGAGGAAGAATCGGGAGACGGGGAGTAAAAGTGAAGGAGGAGGGACAGAAGGAGGAGGAGGGAAACAAAAGGGGTAACAAAAATATCCAAGGGTAGAGAATTAGGTAAGATTTTGCTGTTATTGTTATTGTTTTGTTTTGCTTATAATTACAAAATTTAAAATGTTAAATTCTCAGATAAAAATAACAAAGAAAAACTATTAAAATCCAAATTTCATAACAAAAATCTAGATGGATGGTTATGTTTTATGACAATTTGAGACTAAATGCATTACTAGTGACTCTGGAAAATGAGAGGGAAAGTATCTATAGAGAGACTAGTGGTCAACGGTCAGGATCCTCCTGAACTTTTTAGAACTGTTCTCTTCTCTGGGGTATTGGTGGGATAACACCTACCTAAACGAACAGCTGAGTCTCTGATATACTGAAAGGTATTTGGTAGGAGTCATCAGTAAATACATCTTGTCTTTACTTTCAGTCAATAAAATTGTGTCAATTGTATATCACAGGTTATCAATGAGTATTCTTCCAAACTTAATTCTGTATTCTGCTTTACGCAAACCAGGTTCTCAGACTATTTGCTAAGCATAGAGATTGAAGAAGTATGATGAAAGGATAAAGCACTCATACGTACCTTTCATTCCATACAGTATTACCTTGTTCTGTTTGAACGATTGCCCCTGGGGTCTAGGTAAAATTTCATGTTTTTTACAATATTATCCACATTTTTCTATGATCTACACTATAGAGTATCTTTATGTGTCAGGCTGGTTCTCTAGAAAAGTAAAACCAGTGATGTTTGCCTGGCTATATATAGAGAATGAGATTAATAGTCAGAAATGGGACATGGACTTGTAGAAGTATTGTCCGATTCAAGTCTGTGGATGAGATGCAAGCTGGAGGCTTTGCCTGACTCCTGTAGCAGCAGGGGCTGGTGACCAGAGAGCAAAATGATGAAGCAGAAGGCTGGTGGATGCAGCGCTGAAGGGATCCAAGGCCAGTCAAATGAATATAAAGTCTGGAACCCACGGATGGCTCCTGGGATCAGCACGCAATGTAACAGAAGTTGATGAATTAGATGCAGACTCCAGATTCAGCATTAGAAGTGAACGAGCTCCACACACTGTCAGTTTACACTGAAGAGTGGCCACATCCCCAGTGAAACCTCCCTCCACCGGCTGGAGGCTGTGGGCAGATAGTGGAAGTGCTACTCTACTGTATTCTTCCCCAAACCGCTCGGCTTCTTCACGAAGATCTCATTATGAAGCTGCCCGTGATGTCTTAGACGACGTAGGAGAATCCGCGTTCTGTAGGTGACTTGACCTGGAAGTGACAACAATGTGGGTCTCTTCCCGTGGGTGGCAGGTACGCGGCTTACGTGTCTTGGTGGAGAGGACGAGCACTTCCGAGGCCGCATGTTTGTGGAAACAACTCAACCGCTGCTCCAGCAGCTGCAATCGTGGTTTTCCCCAGTGCCTTCAGTGTCGCAGGGACTTCCTTCTTCGACGCCATCACGTGGTACCTCCTGAAATGCTTAAAAATAAACCAATTCCTTCCGTACTCTATGCATGGCTTCCATCTTCTCTTGAGGCTTCTTGCATCATTCTATGTTTTCCTTGTAGAACCAAATGTTCAATATTGAAATTCAAGGCTTCAGTTTTGACTTCAGTTCTCTCTGTTTGAGTGATGGCACATTTCATGTGATACTTTTGACTTCTTAATATAACCTTTGAAATCTTCTAATCACTGTCAGTCTCTGTTTCACAGTAAAGCCCCTGGTCCATTTTGATCTTTTTCTTGTCTTTTCAATAACTTTTTGTTTTCTTCATTTTTGTTTCCTTAATTTCTCTGACATCATCCCACAACTCATCTGGTCTTTGGTCATTTGTGCATCAATGTTTTAAAATCATTCTTGATGTGGTTTCTAAATGCAGGTGGCATGTGCTTCTCTCTTGTGGATGTGTTTTAATTTTTCTTCAGCTTTCACTTGAACTTGCATGTAAGCAATTGAGAAGCTACTTTCCCATCAGCCCCTTGCCTATTAGGCTGATGATATCGAGCTTCTCCGTGGTCTCTTTCCACACACATAGCCTGATTCTTGTGAATTTCATCCAGGTAAGTCCGTGTGTATAGTCAATCATTCGTGTTATTGAGAAAGGGAAGTTGCCACGATTAAGTCATTGGTCTTGTGAATTCGATCATGCTATGTCCAGCTCTCTTTCTATGACCCACACCACATTTTCCAACTACTCATCCTTCTCCCTTCACCATCCAATCAACAGTAATTATAAGTGCAGTTTCATTGTTTGATCAATCCGACTGTAGAAGGTGGCAAAAATCTTCATGTCGTTAGCAATAATACCATTGAGTAAATTTGAATAAGATATGTTAACTAATCTTCCTTGTTGACATATATATGTATCTTATCCTGACACTTTACAATCATCCCTAGTGTGACAAGTATTTCTATTTGAAGGAATATTTGAGAGAAGAAAGTTTGGTGATTTCTTTTAAGTTGGTTGATTCTCATACTTTTTGTACATGTACTATAGAATACTACCTCAGCCCTTACTCCGTGACTTTTATATTTTCTGGGACTGATAGGTAAATATACTGGAACCATTTTAAAATAGGTCTCTAGAGAAGTTTGACCCTATCAGCCTCTCCACAGAAGAGAGATAAGTCGTTTTATTCAAAGAGCGTTTGGAATGCTCTCCGGGCACTTTGAGTTGGAAGTGATGAGATGACGGTGAGTTTCGTTTGGTTAGCTTTCATCTGCAGGTATCTCTGCTTAACTACTTTTAGTCAAGTAAGAGAAGTAAAGAAAAATCCAGAGGAAGAAAAGCAGGCATAAAAGAGGTGGGGTAGCCAGAGAGAGTGAAGAAAAAAGGGAAAGATTGATGATTGGGTGGAGAGGATAACAATTAGAGATTTCCAAATGGGTGTGGCATGATTTTAGTAGATGGGTATGATTGTAGACAGCCAAAGAAATGTATCAGCATCCAAACTCCAAAACTCATTGCCATCAAGTTGATTGCAACTCATAGCAAGCCTATTGGTCAGAGTAGAACAGCCCCTGTGGGTTTCCAATGCCATATATCTGTACAGGCATAGAAAGCCTCATCTTCCCCCAGAGAGCAACTGGGAGATTTGAACTGCCGGCCTTGTGGTTATCAGCTCAATGTACTGTCCACCACAAACATTGAAATAATCTGAAACTATCTAAATGTTTACACATCCTGGAAGTCAGTTCTGGAATACGTACAAAAATCATGAGAATCAATCAACCTAAAAGAAATCATCAAGCTTTCTTCTCTCAAATATTCCTTCAAATAAAAATACTTGTCACACTAGGGACGACTGTAAAGACTCAACTTTTATAATTTCATCAAATATAAAACTTGAAATAAAATGTAGTCTCCTTCTTCCACCTAAATGCCATGTTTGGAAAGCTATACTATTTACAAGAATGTCAATATACTGCATTTTAGGAGACATCTGTTTTGAATTTCTCACTCTGCTAAGTATATATTTTATTCCATTATTTCTCCCTAAGTATTCCAAATTAGTGATAATGGCCATACATCTCATTTTAAGTTTATACTATCCATTCCAATAAGGTATCTTTGGGTAATAGCAAGGTTTTACAAAACCTGTTCTCTCAATATGATGCTAACTTTATTAAAACAAAAAGTTATATATCAAGACAGGATGAAAAGTGAGCCCTTGGCCATGGCAGCTGCTGTCTGCCTCAAGCTAGTTCCCATAATAGAAACGAAAGCTTGATTTGTTGATACCGTTTGTCTTCGATTGATGTTTTTAGGTTTTGGGTAGTAATTATTTATTCCAAATAAATGATCATATTTTTCTGTGTAGTATGGGAAAACTGTTGTCACTCAAAAATAATTCCTGAAAGATGTTCATTGGAGATAGAGATGTTATTTGAGTCCATGTAATTTTGTGGTTGTTTTTAAATTGCTTAAGCTAGTAAAATGTGTGTACTTCATGTGATTTTTAACAAAATTGGGTAGTGTAAAGTTGAGAATATGAAATAAACTATTTTAAATGAGTATTTAGGTTTAAAAAACCTCCATGCAAGAAAACATTTTATGCTAAATAAATCAACAAAAGCACAAGGGATTTTTTTGACAAATAATTGCCAACATCATTTTTTATCAAAAACTAAAAATAGACTGGAGAGTACATTTTTACAGCTCTCCCCAGATGACAGAAGTTCTCTGCAAATCCCAATAAGTAAAAGATAAGGATGAGATATGAGGAGAAATGAATTGGAACTTCTTAAAATTAGTCCATATGTTGTGAACTCTTTTGAAGATACTTAATATTTTAGGTGCCTTCAGAATTATTTTCTGATCTGACTTTTTTTTTCCTTTGCAAAACAGGCATCCAATATAACATTCAACCCAAAACAAACCCATTACCATAGAGTAGGTTTCATGGCC
>NW_022111324.1:43153796-43170439 GCF_000313985.2 Echinops telfairi | reverse complement strand
ATCCCTAGTGTGACAAGTATTTCTATTTGAAGGAATATTTGAGAGAAGAAAGTTTGGTGATTTCTTTTAAGTTGGTTGATTCTCATACTTTTTGTACATGTACTATAGAATACTACCTCAGCCCTTACTCCGTGACTTTTATATTTTCTGGGACTGATAGGTAAATATACTGGAACCATTTTAAAATAGGTCTCTAGAGAAGTTTGACCCTATCAGCCTCTCCACAGAAGAGAGATAAGTCGTTTTATTCAAAGAGCGTTTGGAATGCTCTCCGGGCACTTTGAGTTGGAAGTGATGAGATGACGGTGAGTTTCGTTTGGTTAGCTTTCATCTGCAGGTATCTCTGCTTAACTACTTTTAGTCAAGTAAGAGAAGTAAAGAAAAATCCAGAGGAAGAAAAGCAGGCATAAAAGAGGTGGGGTAGCCAGAGAGAGTGAAGAAAAAAGGGAAAGATTGATGATTGGGTGGAGAGGATAACAATTAGAGATTTCCAAATGGGTGTGGCATGATTTTAGTAGATGGGTATGATTGTAGACAGCCAAAGAAATGTATCAGCATCCAAACTCCAAAACTCATTGCCATCAAGTTGATTGCAACTCATAGCAAGCCTATTGGTCAGAGTAGAACAGCCCCTGTGGGTTTCCAATGCCATATATCTGTACAGGCATAGAAAGCCTCATCTTCCCCCAGAGAGCAACTGGGAGATTTGAACTGCCGGCCTTGTGGTTATCAGCTCAATGTACTGTCCACCACAAACATTGAAATAATCTGAAACTATCTAAATGTTTACACATCCTGGAAGTCAGTTCTGGAATACGTACAAAAATCATGAGAATCAATCAACCTAAAAGAAATCATCAAGCTTTCTTCTCTCAAATATTCCTTCAAATAAAAATACTTGTCACACTAGGGACGACTGTAAAGACTCAACTTTTATAATTTCATCAAATATAAAACTTGAAATAAAATGTAGTCTCCTTCTTCCACCTAAATGCCATGTTTGGAAAGCTATACTATTTACAAGAATGTCAATATACTGCATTTTAGGAGACATCTGTTTTGAATTTCTCACTCTGCTAAGTATATATTTTATTCCATTATTTCTCCCTAAGTATTCCAAATTAGTGATAATGGCCATACATCTCATTTTAAGTTTATACTATCCATTCCAATAAGGTATCTTTGGGTAATAGCAAGGTTTTACAAAACCTGTTCTCTCAATATGATGCTAACTTTATTAAAACAAAAAGTTATATATCAAGACAGGATGAAAAGTGAGCCCTTGGCCATGGCAGCTGCTGTCTGCCTCAAGCTAGTTCCCATAATAGAAACGAAAGCTTGATTTGTTGATACCGTTTGTCTTCGATTGATGTTTTTAGGTTTTGGGTAGTAATTATTTATTCCAAATAAATGATCATATTTTTCTGTGTAGTATGGGAAAACTGTTGTCACTCAAAAATAATTCCTGAAAGATGTTCATTGGAGATAAAGATGTTATTTGAGTCCATGTAATTTTGTGGTTGTTTTTAAATTGCTTAAGCTAGTAAAATGTGTGTACTTCAGGTAGTGTAAAGTTGAGAATATGAAATAAACTATTTTAAATGAGTATTTAGATTTAAAAAACCTCTGTGCAAGAAAACATTTTATGCTAAATAAATCAACAAAAGCACAAGGGATTTTTTTGACAAATAATTGCCAACATCATTTTTTATCAAAAAATAAAATCTAAAAATAGACTGGAGAGTACATTTTTACAGCTCTCCCCAGATGACAGAAGTTCTCTGCAAATCCCAATAAGTAAAAGATGTCTTCCTGTAGATAAGGATGAGATATGAGGAGAAATGAATTGGAACTTCTTAAAATTAGTCCATATGTTGTGAACTCTTTTGAAGATACTTAATATTTTAGGTGCCTTCAGAATTATTTTCTGATCTGACTTTTTTTTTCCTTTGCAAAACAGGCATCCAATATAACATTCAACCCAAAACAAACCCATTACCATAGAGTAGGTTTCATGGCCGCTCTACTTAGCAGCTTTCCGGGCTGTCATCTTTATAGGAGCAGATTGCCTCATCTGTCTCTGGCAGAGCAACTGCTCAGTTTCAGTGCTGACTTTGTAGTTAGCAGTCCAGTGCTTGTCCAACAGCAACAACATCCCCAAGCTCATTCCCACTGAGCTAAATCCGACTCACAGAAACCACGTAGGGCAGGGTAGAGCTGCCCCTCTGGGCTTCTGTGACTTTTTGCAGGAGTAGGAAACCTCATTTTCATCCTATGGAGTGACTAGTGGTTTAGAACCGGTGGCATCACCCACGATGGCACCAGGGCTCCTAACAGCACCACTAGAGATCCCTTTAAGAAAGGCAAATTTAGACACACTGTGATGACCATGGTTTACCCCATGGGAAATAGGTATCTGGAAGAGAAAGGTCTGGTGGAAATGATGTGGACACCACGTCTGACCTCCTGTGACTTCACAAAGCAGAATCCAACTTCAAACCAGCTCAGTACAGAAGGCAGGCATGCCTCCCACTCCATCCTTCTCTACCCTATTGTGAGGCAAACGAACCACCCTTCCCATGGCACTCTATTAATCTCCTGGGTTCAACAATTTATTGCACGAGCAGCACCAAATCAGATAATACTCATGATCCTGGGGTTTATTAGGGAAGCTAGTAGGTTATAAAATACTAAGAATACGGTTCTTTTGTTCAAATATCTCTTCCCAGCCATGCTGCCAAGCAAGGATCTCTCTGCTCGTAGGCCTCTGTTTTGATCTGTGGTCCAGGAAACCTCTCCCTCTGCCTTATGGTCTCAGTGCTGCTCCTCTGATCTGTCTCCTAGTCTCAGAGCAGCAAATCTGCTCTCTCAAAGTCTTGGTGCTGTGCCTTCTGATGCTTGGACTGGCTCTGCCCCTTCAGACAGGGATCTCACTGTCCATGCTTTGTCTTAATGTGTCCTGGGCTCTCTCTTTCTGTTTCTGAGTTATCTCCTTTATATGCCCAGCAGAATAACAAAACTGACCAATCCCCTCTATTATCATTTCTCACATGCTATTTGCATGGTCCCGCCTAATCGCTTAGTGAAAGTTGCAAACACGTGGCTAGAAGAGTCATACAGGGTAATTTCCCTTAACCACATTGTCCACTGGAGGAGAGAGAGTACATGAGAATAATCAGTTTGTCAGACATTGATATACATTGAATTTAATAAAAACAAAAATAAGTTGGAAAAATAAAATTGCAGAAAGTGTCACTTTATGGTCTTTCTTCAGGATCTTTCTTCCTAATGGTGTCTTTTGAGGGGAAAAATTATTCTAGATAAATCATTTCAATTAAGAAACATTCCAGAAAAGCTAACATATTTTTTCCATAAGAACAATATACTTGGCAGCATCTTCACTATCAGTAAATAAGCCTTTGTGTTTCTAGATTTGGGCTGTGGATCCATTTTTTCTATTTGCTTAGCTTCTAAATGCAAGTTGAAATATCAATGATTATGATAATGTAATTGGTTTGGAATAAGCCTATTCCAGCACGCACCCAGAGGACATTGAACGAGCTCCCAGCAGTGATTGACTTTGAATCTGGCACCACGTGCCAGGGGCTCAGCCAAGGGTGACAACTCTTTATAACTTCGAAGAAGCCAACATTACTTATTTTCTTAACCCAACATTGTAAAGATCTTCAAAGATTACAGCACTCTATTCTTTGAGAATTATTCCATTTTCCAGAATAGTTGAAAAACCCCTCTAGGTTGCAATTTCTAGTGAGCTAAAGTCATTGCTCAGATTAAGTCACAAGATTAGAATTTTAAAAATTAAGATCGTTTTACATTTGTGGTTTATAAAATATCTGTGAAGGTTATCCTGATGATCAGATCCAAATTACTCTGATGTCTGTCCTGAATACTAAAAATGTGATATAATTGGATTTATTTTTTACCAGCATTTATCTTAATGAGGTGAGAATTGTATGTGATTAAAAATAATCTTTAGATACCTGGGTGGAAATGACCCAATGTATGTTTTGATAGATATTTATGTCTGTGAAAGGCTTTTGTCTAGTAGAACTACTTTCTCTGCTTTTCCAATGTATGATTTTTTCTCTAAATAAAACTTGAATACATATCATTTGGAGAAGATGCCTGAGGATAATACTTTCAAAGAAGCCACATAGCACTACCTGGAAATCACGCAGAAATGTTTTTAAAACTGAGGATGTTATCAGGAGATGTACACATTCTGTTGAAAATCAAAGGGCAAAAGTCATTTTGATCATCGTACAGTTTGAAAATGTGCTAATTCTTTAAAAAAACAAACATCTTCATATTAAAATGTATACCCATTTTCCCAGTAAAAGTAAAAATTTTTATCCTATAAAGTCTAGTATTTGGTTAAAGAATTAGAATGGTTTCTTATGCTGCCCTATGTGGCCATATATCACTAATTCTGGAAAACCTTACTCCAGACAACCTTACGTAGGCAACCAGACATGAAGTGCTCCAACATGAAAGGGAGCTGGTTCTACATTTTTGTGTGTAAGTTTAGTTAAATGGATGTGTGGGTTAGGAAGAGTGTGTGTGTGTGTGTGTGTGTGTGTGTGTGTGTGTGTGTGTTTAGAGTGATATAGCCCATGTCCAGTTTAATGTGTAGCTGTTGATGTGTGGCAGGGACTCAAAGGAGAAGAATCACACTTTTTCACAAGCGCGCATTGATGAGCTACTCTCTGATGGTAAGTCAAAGCGTATTGGAACTAGAGTTTCAGGTCATACGTGTGTAAGCTTATTGCATGTCAAATAGGTTTAACTCTTCTCTGTGATCAGTGAGTGGTTACAGAGAAGTTCTATCAGTAAAACCCTTGTTGGCCTCATTCAGGTGCCTTTACAAAGAAGATTAGATCAAAACAATGGCTTCTAAGGAGATATGTTGGGCCAGGTAAATTTAAGACAGAAAAGTATGCTCAGAAGTTTATGGCAACAGTGCTTTCTATTATTTCTATGCTAAAGGAGTAAATTTTAAATAGATTTTTCTCAATTGGAGGACTTACTATGAGGAGTTAAAAAGGAAAATCAAGTGGCTTTGGTGAGGCAAAGGCCAAGAAAGTTTGCTGATTATATGTATATATAAAAGTTTCCATCAGGACAGTGCGTTTGCTCATTCTTGTCATGCTTTGAGAGTAAGCAAGTACAAAGTACAAAGCTTGACATACCTGGCTCCTAGTCCAAAGGCTGTCACCTTGAATCCAACCAAAAGAGATTCAGAAGAAAAAAAGGCCTGACATCTACTTCCAAAATATTAGTTACTGAAACCATGTGGATCAGTTTTCCTTTGACACACAGGACGTGGTCATAGACTGAAGCACACTTGGTGCCCACCAACAACAGCTCCAACAGCCAAGACTGAGGAGGAAAATGTGTTTTAGCTTCCATGCTTGGAAAGTAATATATAATGTGCATACGGTCATAAAAAGGAAATGAGGTAATCATAGAATTCTGTTATATTCTCATAGTTCGTCCCAAGTTGTTCAGTATTTTTGAGATTTTGTATCAAACTTAGGATGTGATTTAATATTTTTAGAATATAAATACAAGCTATTTTAAGGTCACAAACAAAATCTGTCCAAGATTGAATATTTGCAGGTAAGTTGAAGTTGAAACAGGTGCATGAGTTTTGCATGTTGTTGCTCTTTATTCATTTCAGGATTTAAAAGCTGCATGAGCAGCAAATAATGGGGTCTGGTGCAGAATAATAAGGAGCTAATAGGGGTTGTCTGTATTCCAGGGATACATGATCTACAGTAAAAGCCACCTTTCTGCATAAAGTCTTTAAAATTCTTATGGGCACGTATTTATACTCTTATGGCTGAAGAGCTTTGGCAGCGAGGCTTTGTTCAAAACTGATGTATCTCAAGCCCCTTTTTTCTAGAAAAACTTTAAACAGTATTTACATTTGTATAATTCACTCAACACTTAAAAGCATTCGTCTCATGGATGGAATGTGGCAGCTGTTTAAAATGTTCCAGGCAACACTAAAAATGAGCTTTAAGGCAGGAAACTGATAAGAGTAGAAAATTTAATTGGAGTTTCAGAGAGGATATAAAAAAGCACCTACGTAAATTTGATCCAAATTTATCTGGTTAATACCATCACTCATTCTGATTTAAAAAATAAAACACAAAGCTACTTTGTTAGGAAAAGCAAATAATGACTTGTTGAAAACAGTTCTGCGAAAGGGTCATTGTGAGTTATTCCCTTCGCAAGAACCACTTATAATGAATACAGGAGAGCTGTTAAAAACATCGTACTCCAGACTGATTTACTTTGAATACAATTAAATTCAAAAAGAATAATTCTGAAAATGTTGGCTTCGTCATAGCTTTGCCACAGTGTTATCGAGCTACTGAGGGGGATAGTTAGCCATCCTTTCAGATTTGTAAATAATAAATTAATAACCACCACTTAATTCAAATGATAATTTTTCTATTTGTCTAATAAAATCAGACGGTCTACCCTCATCTCACGTGGGTTGTCATTGATCATGTCATGCTTGTTGAAATGTTGCGAAGCCACCAAAATTGCTGCCGACTTGTCATTTCTTATTGTGATGTCACATTTTCATTTATCTCTCTGTCGTCTAGCTTCTCTCTCTTTTCCATCCCTAGCCATCTATTTTCTGTCTGTCCATCTCGCTACTGAAACTTGCTGGGGCCTTCAATAGTGTTCCAGGTAACTTTTCCAGAAGAGAAAGAGTTTTAAAGCATGTCATGCGTAGTTTAAAATTATTGCTGGCTGATTGCTGCATATCCCAGAGGGTCCTTCTTATGCAGACACCAGCATAACGTGATCTCTGAATGAAGTCTTTTGTGTTCGCTTTCCTCAGTTATGATCTCAATGTATCAAATTGCCACATGGTCCCATTGTTCAAAGGACAAGGAGACTATTAATATTTTCAAAAAAGAAAAAAGCACTGTGAAGTTCTAGCTAAATGCTGGATTTTTTTTTGTTTTGGCTTGTTTGTTCTTTCAAAATGTAAGTGAGAACACGTTATGGGTCCTCGAATAATAAAACAGAATGAAAGGTATTATAAACCACAGATGCTTAGGTCCAGGAAGATTATTTTTCTACCAAAAAAACTAACGACCACCACAAGCAGAAATAAAACACTGCTGTGGAATTGTCAACGTGTCTGTGAGCCATAGAGACGCTATGTAGGGCTTCTGACGCTGTCAAGCTTTCCAGCCTCACCTTTCTCCACTGAAGTGGCAGGTGGGTTGGAACTACTGTGCAATTAGCTATCCAGAACATAAGTAATAGCCCCTCCAGGGGTACTTAGGAAGGCTAGTAGCAGAATCCCAAATCCATGCATAAATGTCTTAGGTTGCCCAAATATATCTTTATGGCACATAAGAAACAATATTTTTAGAAAATTTATTGAGAAATAAAACATTTAACTCTAAAAAATCTTATCTTCTACCTGGAATATTTCCTCAGTTCGCTAGTTATGCAAATAAAAGACATGACGCACTGCCGTGCGTTGATTCCACTCATCATGAACAGTTATCACAGGCTAGAACTGCCCCCGTAGCTTTCCCAGATGGAAGAAAGTATCTAGGGAACCTCGTTTTCCTCCCACGGAGCAAGTGGTGGTTTTGAACTGCTGACCTTACAGTTACCCGTTCAACACATAACCCACGAAGCCAGCACTCTGAAGAAAAGCACAAAGAGGAGAACTAATACCATTAGGTGATGCATGCCCAAGACTACTTTAGACTGTTAATTCTCAGGGAATAAATCAAGACCCATTAAATACGTACTAGAATTCCATGTCAAATATATCAAACACATTTTCTAAATAACTTTTCAAATAACCACTTTACAGAGATGCGGCTTTGTACTTAAGAAATTTATCAGGTTCTACTGATCTCATTTATTTTTAAATCTCTCTGTAGTTTAGAAAACTAGAAAAGCATCATAACTACTTTTATAACATAAATTCTATTTTAAAATTCCCACAGTCTTACAATCTTCGTAGAATACTTTTTGCTTGCTATTTTTTATCCCATTTCTACCTTCCTAAGCTGTATTTAATGAAACCTCGTGGGAAATAAAATAGTATTATATACATTGTTTTGCAGATTGATGTAAAAAACATTTGGTACCCTGATGATTGAAAGAACAGATGCTTGTATAATTTATGAAGCTAGAAATGCATTCACAATGTCTTCCAAAAATAGTAAGGAATTCTAATAACATAGTGGCGAATATAGTCAAAAAGCTTGGGAGACTTTAAGTGGAAGATTAAGTTTTGCAGGGGGCATAGAAAATGTAAAAGATGTTATACATTTTATGAAATGTTATAATCATTCCATATATTGTGTAATGATATTTTATTGTTTCTAGAATGTTTTTAATATTTATTTTTCATTAGAGCCCCTTCTGGTAAATTTTAGGAAGCTTAGATAAGTGAAAATTTATGTGATTGGCCTGACGTTTTTCGAAGACTGATATATATAATTTTTAGAAAATACTCATTTGATCTAACATATACATAAATCACACCTCCTAATTTTCTAAGATTAGTCTACACATATATCTGTGTTTAGTGACTGATAGTACTTACTTGGGGTTAATGTAAGAAGTGATTTGGTGCGTCAGCCCGATGCTTGTCCTCTGAAAACTGACAGAGGGCTCAACAATTAGGGCAAAGCTTGGGTCAAGGGCACTGCATTTCTTTGCCAAAACAAGCACTGCCGACCATGGTGTTCACACAGGATGTGGAAGTCAAGATGGTAACCTGTTGCCATAATGGATCTTCATTATGAGAATATAAAATTCTAACTTTAGCATGATTTAAATACCTATGATCACAAATCCATATTCTTGCATAAAAGGATATTTTTCTTATCAAGTGTTCCACTAAGTGATTAATTATACATAAAGGAATAGTTTTGATTATCTGATATAATTTACCTACAAAAGAAACGTAATGGCTTTTGGAAAACTGTATTAACATATGCATTTTCTTTCCTTCCTTTGTTTCAGGAAGAATTCTAATTTTCAGAACAAGAAAACATTGACTTCTTTACATAGTGGACACATTTTGAAACATACACACAAATGAGGCTTAGGTAAACTTAATACTGTAATATTTAAACACTAGCCTAATTCTACATATGGGTTTGGTTTTAAATGATTCAGGATATAAACTCTAGGACAAGCTATTTAATTGGTTAGCACATAGCCATCCTACCATCCTGAATGCACTGTGCAGTTCTCACACTTTACATCAATGTTGGGGATTAAGGCAGAGATGCATAAGGTTATTCAAGGGTTTCTACCTTGAAAAGAGTTCAAGGTATATTGGAATTTTTAAGAAGACATCAATCCTCCTTAGGGCTATCTGTTTTAGAAGAGTTCTCCCTGTCAGTCAGTCAGTATCACCTATTGGGTAAGAGAGTAGAGAGCAGAAAACTATATCTTACTGAGGATACTACGGTGCTGATGTTAAATTTATAAATATATATATATATAACGTAAATA
Organism: Echinops telfairi; assembly: GCF_000313985.2. Classification (NCBI taxonomy): domain Eukaryota; kingdom Metazoa; phylum Chordata; class Mammalia; order Afrosoricida; family Tenrecidae; genus Echinops; species Echinops telfairi. The sequence goes on along the minus strand of NW_022111324.1, from coordinate 43,160,899 downwards.
TATGCACATATTATTTTATATGTGTATATGATATATAAACATATAGTATACATATGGAAGCTAAGAAGTAAACATTTTTCACAGTTGTATATATTAAATTTTAGAAGTGGGAAAGCAGCTATTTTTGGTGGGACAAAGTATTAGAAAAATAGAACTATATTTAAACCTCTGTTCCATAAGTAAAAATGGTTTTGATTCTAACCCTAACTGATTTTCAAAAAACATTACTTGGAAATTAAATTAACTAGGGTATATGAAGACGCTTTTATTGTCCAGATTTTAAAATGAAGGAACTACGGCTCCGAGAGGCTCTATAACCAGGCAGTGACTGGTAGACCGTGGGTCCATTGACCTAGCTCTGTTGCTCTTTGTTTAGCTGTTACACATGCTGGTCAATAAATTCTATGTCTGGGGATGAGGGATATAAATAACATAAGCTGTCATAATGCACCATGCACGGAAAAAGTTTTATACTTGTAAAGACAGTCTGTACGTCTGAATTCTCTACTGGGAAAAAAATTCCTATGGCTTGTGATAACAAATGGTGAATATAAGGAAAGTAAGATAAGCCAAGCTATCAATAAATCTAAGCTAATATTAAAAGTGACCAGTTAAAATGATGGTGCTCTGTTTTATTGTTGTTTGTTTGAACCTTCTCTACTAAATTAAACTCTGTAAATATTGAAGGTTACATAGGGTTTTTAAACAAACAACACACACACATTTACCATGTCTGTGCATACTTAAAATAACAAAATAGGACAGCGATTGATTGCCAAATCTTCCCAGAACTTGAAGATGCTTTTAAAATTGTAAATGGTCAATGACTGTCATGTGCACTAGTTGGTGGAAAATATTTTGTGCTGCTGACAGTCTGTTTTGGAACAGATAATACGCAATGTGGGTTTCTCACATTAGCTCCAGTTAAGGTGTACACTAAATAGAAATGAATGATTCATTCCCCTCACTAGTAATTCTCACCAATCAATGCAAAGGTGCTACTGGAGACTCTTCCGTCTCCAAGCAAAGTCCAAAGACTGTTCCAGAGGGAGTACTGTACTTTGGGAGCGGGCAAGAAAGCCAGAGTGCTTACAAGCTATTACTGACAATGGGGAAGAGGGTTTCTGTGCTTATGAAAACTATTGCAAAATAAATTATAGTCCTACTCAGGGTGTCAATTCTTCAGTAGCAGAAGAAAGATCAACTACGCCTGAATTTTTCTTACTCAGTGGAGAGCCTTGTCTCGGTACTCAGCTCACAATTGTTGCATTTAGTCAGTCTCTGATAGCTTGCATGCTTGAAGCTCATTTGATTGAAGTAATCAAAAGACCACTAATTAATTACAAGCAGAATTCCCTTAGAATGAACATTTCTGTAGTAAGCACTTTAATTGTGTGATTTGTAAGGTAAAGGGCCAGCATGGAAACATTTAATGAGACTTCATATCCTGAACAGATGAAGAAATATGCCCCCCCTTTTTTTTCCCGAAGGAGGATGAGCATAAGAAAAGAGACCAGTTAATGTAGACTCTTATTTCTGATAAGTTCTGTAGATGTTATTGTTGCATAGCATCGCTTCTAATCCATCACTAGCCTGGAGGGCGGGGTAGAACTACCCCATGAGCTGTATTCTTCATGAGAGCAGAGTGCCCTTAGAGCGGCTGGTGGATTCCAACAGACAGACCTTTTGGTTCGTGGTCAAGCATGTAACTACTGCACCAGCAAAGTTCCTTGTTAAGTAATGTTATATTTTTTCTTTAGGAAAACAAAACAAAATGGAGTCAAACAGCAGTGGCTTTTTTAAATTGAATTTTTATTTTTCAGAGAGCAGAATGTTTCATGTTCTAGTTGTAAAAGATTCATTTATATGAGTGGACAATATATCACAATATTATCTGACTGAAATCTAATTACATTGTAAACCTACTCAGGGATACACGTGAACCCAAAACTGTTCAAACTGACTAATATAAAGATAGGACTCTAATGAGCAGCAGTCTCTGTCCCCTTCATTTGTCCAGATCAATGCCCTCTTGTTCAATTTAGGTCAAGGCACCGGGCAGATGAAAGGACTAGAGGCTGACATTGAAATGCTCTATTTCACACACTTGCCCTTTGGAGGGACTAGCAAAGGCAGTCACTTAAATTAAATCCAGGTCATCAGACAAGATATATAATCTATTCCTAAAGCACACTGCTTCAGCAGCCTGAATCCCTGTGGCCTTCCATGGATGCTCATTGCACTACTTCTTCATGCGCCTCTGTCAATGCATGTTAGGGTTTGCTTTGTTTAAAAGTGGTATTTCATGTATTCTGTGACCCTCTTACTCACAGCAAAGAAACCACTTTGGATTATTTATGGCCTACAAACCTTAAGCAGAACTGAGATGCGTAATCTTCCCACAAGTAGAGAGATGAGAAATAAAGTTAAAATACATCTGCTCTTCTTGAAAGTTCAACTTCCTTTGCCCAAAGGACTGTCCGAAATTAGAGGAGTATGGCACTTGTTCATAGACGTCCATTGTTTGCGGTTCTTTTGATTCAAGGAAAATTGCAAGAATGTAGACTGTTGCCATTATTTTAACAAGCCCTAGTGGTGCTGTGGGCTAGAGATTAGACTGTTCAAACCTACCAGCAGTACTTTGGGAGAAAGTTGAGACTGTCTACTCCTGCTAAGGTTTTAGAGACTTGGAAATCTTATATAGGGGTCACTATAAGTTAATATCAACTCAATAGCAGTGAGTGTTTTGGGAGGTTGTTTAACATTAAGTTAAAAATTTGGAATTATTGTATGGTCAAAAATATAATAATGGACTTCATACATTCTTATAGAAAATGTACAATCTCAAGACTTGGATCTCAGTGTTTCAAAGATAGATGTTATATCACCAAGTATTAAGCCATGAAAAAAAAGGAATGGGGAATATATGATTAGAAGATATGAAACACATGGATGAGAAGAAAACTGTGTGGAACCAGAAAGGCTCATGAAGAGTACTCCCGGTAGTAAAATACCTCACTCACTCCCTCAAGTCAATTCCAACTCAGAGGGATGCTCTATAGTGTTTTCGGGGCTCTTTGGTTAGCAGTCTCTTACCCAGCAGTGCCAGTAGGGCTCCTGGTGGTCTCTCAAAAAAGAAAAAAGACAGTGCCATCCATCAACGCTGACTCATCGTCACCCCTGTGGGTTTGTAAGACAGTAATTGGTAAAGGGAGAAGAAAGCCTAGTCTTTCTCCCAAAGAGCAGCTGGTGGTTCTCAACGTCTGATCACGTTGAGAGCAGGTGCTATACTGTCACGGGTCCCTGGCTGCTTGTTGTAGTTTAGTGCTTGGTTGATAACCAAAATGTCGGCAACTTGAAGCTAGGAGCTCATTCCTTGGGAGAAAGATGGAGCAGCCTGCTTCCGTATAGGTTTTGTGCCCTTGGAAATCCGAGGGGGCAGCTATGTTCTGCCATGTAGGGTCACTATTAGTCAGACCATGGACCTGACAGCATGAATTTTTTTTTTGAGTTATGAAAGGCAAATAGTCATGCCTAGAGCCCTACATTTTATTCTTTTTCTCTGACATTAGGCTAACTACAAGCAAGAAGCCCGAGAACCTATTTTGAGTTGTGGAGAATTTGAACTGTCAGAGATGAGGTTTACCTTGAACCAACTCTGCCTCCATAAAATATGCATGCAATTTATTTCAAGGGAAGAAGTAATAATTAGTTATCTAAAATGGATGTGTGAATGATGAAACATTTAATGCAATTTCTTATCATTTTAAGTAGATTGTTTTTGCATTAAATAATTTAAGTTTAGGTTAATTACAATCTTCAAGAGACATCTACAAAAATCTTTAAAAATAAAACCAATATTAACATGGCTAATCCTTTAAATTAATTATAACTTCCCTACAGTTTTGTTTACTAGTAGATCAAATGCATATTTGTAATAAGACAGTTCAGCCATTTATTTTACAATATCTCTTTTATACAAATGTTAGCAGATGTGAGAAGAGATGAATGGGCATGATTGAAAACTGTTGTATGTGTATTGACCTGACACTAATGCCAAAATAGGCAGGCAACAGAACAGAAATTATGTGCCTTCTGCTGAGAATGCAAACAAGTGAATTCTTCATCCCATTATAAAATCTTTTCCAGCAATAAAAAGAAACCTACTTATAAAAATCTCCTATAGAGGGCTTTTTTCCCCTGTAGGAAAATTTACCTTATTTTTAAAATGTAAACACTGCAGAATGAATATGAATCATTATTTTCCACTCTACCTCCAACAGACCACTCTTTCGTTCCTCTAGAATTATCATTTAATCACAATGAACATTTTGTCTAAAATTTACAAAGCATTCAATTGTCTCAAAATACCCTTAATGTGTGAAATGTATGGATGTCCAGAAAGTCAGTATAACTATTCCACTAACATTTTAAGGACAATTTTATTGACTTGCCTAGACCATGATTCCTTCAAAGCAATATTCCAAATTGTTGTGGCTTGTCTAACTTCCAGATAAGTAAAACCACATTTGATGCCATTAAATATATGAAATAGTGATTTACAATCTTGGTTTCAAAATTTAAAAGTGACTTCATTTTATAAAATTGATCATTGAGAGTGCTTTGAAAATATGTTTAATAATGTTCATAATACTTTTAAAAGAAGAATAGATCATATAGCATACTTGAGGAAAATCAATATGAAGAGAACCAAACAAAATTGAGAAGGAGTTTTTATGCATTTCATATCCAACAAGGATGAAACTGAGTAGTCTTATGATGTGGATATATTATATTTGCATTTCATGGTGCCAATGAAACATTTGTGTGGTAAGCTAATAAAAAGGGATGGTGTTGTCTTCTGTATGTGTAATCTTTAGTGTTCAGTATTTTTCCCTATGGGAAATTGTTCCTCTAAATTATAATAATATTAAAATTATTCTAGACACAAATACATTAAATATAAAAAGACAACACTGATTTCTTGAATTTGAGGAAATCTAACCTTTTAAGTTTGTCTAACCTTCATATATCTTCTTGATAAGCATAGTAGTGTTTATGTAGGAAAATGTTGTTTGACTTTGACCCTTTATACTAATTTGAATTTCAAATCTTCCTCTCATTGACAGTGAGATATTTCCACTATAATAACTATACCAAGATAGGTATTTTTTAACTCATTGCAACAGATGTTTTTCACTCATGCAATGTCATTTGGAGAGTTGCTATTTCCTTGATTGGAAGGGGCATACTTCTTTCTTTCTGTTTTTATTCCTTTGAAATGGCTTGAACTGCATGAAATGTATGATTAACATGACTATTGTTTCTCTCCCTTTCCCTTAAGGTATTTATCGATTCTTAAAAGTTGCCAGAATACTAGTCTAAAGGTTGCTTCAGTGAACATTCAACGCTGTCGGTGAGTTTGGAATTAAGATCAAAACCATTGACCGTTGATTGTACCCTGTGGCTAACCCTTATCTGCACCGTGGCTCTCAGAATTTGCTGAAGACAAGAAACGGAAGCAAGACACGACAGGTCTTGCTCATCTCGGCGCAGAGATGTATTTGCTAAAAGGTCACAATCAACATTCATTGCTGTCGGTGGGTTGAACTGTGTGGACAAGCTCACTGAACAATGAATGCAACTGTGGCCCCGAATGTTGCAGCCCCAATCAAGAGCTGTTCCATCTTTGAAAGATGCATTAACAGGAATCATATTGTTCTTCACTTTAACTCTGCCAGTGTGTCGGATTCCTCAGCTGTGTGCTCTCAATGTATATCAGATGATCACATTGCCGTGAACAAGAAATTCTACCCCACCAGCCACTACCAGGGAGAAAGATGAGGCAGACGGCTTCTGTCAAGAGGGACAGCCTGGGAAGCCACACTGGGAATCCCTACTCTGTTCAATCGGGCTGCCCCAAGGTGGCCCCCACCTGGAAAAGGGATAGCTTTGGATTTTGATCTATCATAGTCACACAGCAGTGAAAAAGGCCCAAGCTTTCATGGAAAATAACACATCTCTATATTTCCATAACTTATCAATAGAGTATTTTTTAAAGATGCATTGTTTTGTCTGTGAACTGTACAAAGTTAGCACATAGGATAGCAGATCTTCCTACTGATGCCATGTGAGCTCAAAAGGAAGACAGGGAGAAATCAGCAGAGTAGGAACCAGGCCGTGGACACCTCTGTCCTTAAAACAACAGCGAGAGTGGCAGCAGCCACAGCAGTGAAAAATAGTTGTTCTCTACCTCTCTTATTAGACTCACTAGCTAAATGGGGGCATAAGCACCTGGTAATTTTCTCTTTTCTCAGTGTAGGTCTTTGTTCCACATGCTCTGGGTGGGAACTCAAATAATGCTTCCTATTGTCATGGAATATCCCAGTGAATGAGGGAAATGTGTATAATTAGCTAGGATATCATCTTAGGACAGTCATAGAGTAGCTATATTTCCCTATTTTCCAGCTTTCAGACAAAATTATCCTCACTTTATTTGGATTTAACCCTTCAAGACTGCAGACTTAGATCCATATTTGTGCTCTGTTCGATTTCCTTGGCTTGGTCATTTGACTTCTAGAGATGTGATGTCCTCTCCATAGAACACAATGCCGTAGAGGACAGCCCAGAAGAAACAGTTCCGGAAGAGCAGCCAGTCTGACCCACACACCTGGGGGCAAACTGAAAGGAGAGTACGACAGACCAGTGATGGGAGTGAACCCATGACGCCCCTGAAAAATCCCAATTGTATACTTCTGACTCAGGGGGTAGTACTTGGCACCCCATCTGAACCAGTAGAGGGTTACTCACATGGGGGTCATATGACAGTGGGGGGGTGGGGTTAGGGGTGTGGAGGGACTAAAATGCTCCATCCCTGACTGCAGCAATAGCAATGGGCACTTTTAGGATGGCACCTTTCAGGGGGTGTTTGGGGAAGAATGCTGGAGACTAAAAGGGGTATGTGTTGTTAGGTAAGTGGGACCCAGGGTATGTAGCCCAGAAAGAAATGGAGACTGGACATACCCTTCTCTCTATTTAACAGACAGATATTCATCTGCTCGATGTCAGGATCCCTGTTAGACTTGTGACTATTCATATGTTCC
>NW_022111324.1:43142645-43153338 GCF_000313985.2 Echinops telfairi | reverse complement strand
AGATGTGAACAATGGAAAAACATGATACTGGGGCAGGAGGAATAAAAATAAAAAGGGGAAATAAGGAAATATATATGTATATATGCAAATATAAACCATATAACTATCCTCTAGTTTTTTAATATTTCCTCCCTTTACTATTATGGTTTTTATTTATTTTACTTCATTAATCATGTTAGATGTGCTTATGTCCATTTGTATATGTAAGATCGTTTGGTACTTGAAAGCCAAGACAGATAATCCTTCAGAAAGAGTAACAGGAGTAATGGTTCCCTGAGGGTACAGGAAGAGATGGGAGGAGTAGCAATGGGGAGCTGATAGTATTGATGACTGTATAACTCCATTCCATGGGATTGAACAACAGTATTGTATGTGAATGGATGTATTGGATTGTGTAAGACATGGCAAAAAAAAATTATAGGGGAAAAAAGGGGGAGGTACCTGGGGGATAGGGTTGGGGCGGGAAGGGACAAAGGGAAGCTGATCTCAAGAAGTTCAAGAAGAATGAAAATGTCTTGAAACTGATTGTGGTAACAATCATACAATACTGCTTGATGTGATTGAACTATCGAATGTTATGATATCTGTAAGAGCTCCCAATAAAATTATAAATTAAAAACTTAATTGGTATATTATATATTTTCATCCTTGGTTTGATTCTATATTTTTACATCTGTCATTGAATTTTAGCACAATAGTGTAAACTTTAACAAGGACAATAATACCTATATTAATAATATTCATATCACCATAATAAAATAGCACCTAATTACAGTTGGAACATTCAAGGAGAGTTCATATTTGTTTTGAAAAACATCTGTCAGTACATTATCCTTTCAATTCTTTTAAACTTCAGTTTCCATTAAAGAAATCTATTCCTGGGTCCTTGGTCTACATTTCATTATGATCCTTAAATGTTTCAGCACATCTAAAATGTCATTACTCCACTCTATGGCTATCACTTCCTGTCATTCTAGTATTGCATTCTCTTATGCCCAAGACAACTGCCCTTTTAGCTTCGATGTGTCTAAAAAGATAAATCAAAAACCACACATAGATATGATACAGATATGCATTATTATATGATATATCATTTTTAGTGCTACTGTAACACAAATAGGAGCCCAGGTGGCACTTTTGGGTACTCAGTGGACTGCTACCCACAAGGTTGATTCAAACCTGACTGCTCCTCCTTTGGAGAAAGATGAGGCTCTGTGCAGACATCAATATTTACTAAGCCTTGGAAACGCATAGGATCATTCCACAACTATTGACTTATACCACAAGTGGGTAGTTTAAGAGAACAGAGATTTATTCTCTCATGGTTCAAAAAGTCAACAATTCTAACTTCAGACCGCTTGGCTCTAGGGGGGATTCCTGGAGGTAGCCCTCCCTGGACATCCCTTGGTTTCTTGACTATTTTCACATAGCATCTGCCCTGCCCTACATTGAGTTTGCTTCTTCTAATCTCCTTTTTTATGTTAGAAGTCATTCAGCTTAGGACATCCCCTCTGCTGATGTTGGCTCATGAACCTAATAAAGAAATCCTATTTCTAAATAGACAAATGTACCTAGATTTATGATTTAGGATTATAATCCATGTTCGGGGAACAATTGATATTCATGTCCTCCAAATTCCTCAGTCCTTTGAACTTTCACCCAGCCGGTCTTCAGCCTGGTTCTCCTGTAGTTATCCCACACCTCTACCTCTTTTCTCCAATGGAATAGGATGCTGTAGTGAGTAGAGGGTAGGCTTTCCCCAAATGTCTTGAAAAGAAATGTTTTGAGAATCTTGCCTCAAATGACCCTCTCCCCTCTAATGATCTCACTTCTTGCTTTCCTCAGGGCATGTTATCCTCCGTCAGAGACTTCTCATCTCTCAGTTTATTGGTTCTTTCTCTGTAACATGTAATCGGACTCCATTTTCAAGAAATTTGAGGAAAGCCTACCTAATACTCACTACATCCTGTAGGTCATCATCTTATGAAATGTAGGTCATTTATTTCTTCCCTTTGGAAGCTGAATTTTTGTGAATGGTATGTGGTAGTCTATAAACACTGTCTCCATTTGTTGATTTTCCATTTTCTTCCCAAGTTACAGTGATGAGTAATTTGGCTTCTTCTAGCATTCCTCTCTGCCACTCATGAATACCCTAACTCTATTGGCACTGCTCTTGACTAAATCAGCAGTGAGCTCCGCATTGCCAAATACAAATCATCCTGTTCTGCAGTTTCCCTACTTGAACTCTGCTTGATGTCTGCTTATGCTGTACATTTCTTCCCCTTTACAGTTAAGTCTCCAGTGACATTATTTTACCCTCCACATTTGAATGTCCTTCTGCACCCATAGCACTGATTTAGAGTTTTCCGTTTTAGAGGTTTGTTTGTTTTAATTATTTTCATTTTAGAGGTTTTTGTTAATTTGCCAAATCCCTCAATGCCAGTTTTCTAGACACACGTATTTGACTTTCAGATTTTCTTCTTTTTTCAGAGTTCTCAGTCATCAAAAGAATATCAAGCACATGCCTAGGTCTTTTGTTTTTGTTTTTGTTTTTTTTAACATCAGCTGAAATGTTTCTGATATTCAAGGTTTATCTCTGACTTAGATATCCCTGATTTAATTATCTGTGATCTTTTCTATTATGGAAGTAACCCCTCAATGACCATAATTAACTCTATCTTTTGCCCCAAATGATCATATTTTTCATATATTTTACATTCAAATGTGGTAAACTTACAGTCAGTTTAGGATCCTTTCTCTGGATCCCAGCATTTTCCGCATTTCTAATCATCCCTAAAAATAATCGCTTCTCATTTTTCTGCTAAGTGCCCTTCTTTGCGTATTTTTACTACCTTGGTTCAGAAATTGCTTACTTCAGATCTCTAGACTATTCTAATAATCTCACTAACTCTCAGTTTATTACCAACTATAACAAGACTTCTCCCTGGTCCCAAATTTGGACTATATAATGGTCCCTCACCTGGGCATATTACAGTAAACATAACATAAGAATGAGGTCATTTAAAATGTTAACAAAATTATTGACACATGGCATTTATGTTTCCTCTGAAGGAATTGTCAGCTTGATGGCAGTGGGATTGGAGCTTATTATATTTATTGATACATTAGACAATTCATTCATGAAAATCCTTTACAATAGCATAAGTCTTATGCACATATGTTTGAATTCATAACAGAAAATTTATAACAGTTAAAAATGCAATCAGCTAGTCACTTGGCTTTGAACATTGCTCTCAGTTTTCCACATTCTACACATGCTATCATTATATGACATAAGTGATATAATAACTAAATTATTGTTTCTCTTACTTTCTATATTTTAAGCTGAATGATAGGCAACATTAGAATAGATCTTATATTTTAGCAAGTGAAATTAGGAGTATCAGGGAGCCATCATTCAATGGGTGTGTGAAGATAGCAAAAGAAAAGTATATGAAACATTGTCATGTATTTTAAATATTCTAAAACATCATTACATTACAAGGTGGGAACACTGCAAATAATCTTCCTACTGTAGATAATTTGGAAAGAAATATCAAAAAAAATTTTTTACTTTACTAATTTTTTGGTATTCTCTCATAGTCATTTTCTTGTTTACTTTAGGACTTCCTTTTAAAGTTTTCTCCTGGTTTGCTTTGTTTTATTTTACTGTAGCTGTTGATTCAAAGAAATCACATCATAAATTACCCTTATTGACTGTTAGTGAACTGCAGAGCAAAATGAAGATGAAGCTACCATTTACTTTATTGAACACACCCAAAGATCTAAGTACACAGCCTCCTTTAATTTTCATGGGAACCATATAAAGAAGGAAATGCTCTGTGTACCTTAGATATTGTAACAAACCCAAAAGAATATACCTCATGTTACAGAATGGGTAGAGAGAGGTTAGTCTGACACCAAAACTATATTGATTATTGAATAACTATTTTTTAAGAAAAATAAAATGAGCATATTCATTTTAAAACAATAATCTGCATTTTTAATGAGGGTTTAAATTAACATATAAAAACAATCTGAGAAGAAAGTACGTATTTCTAGATTACATATCTGGAAAGATGAAAAAATAATTTAAATGATATGAGAATTGTTTTATTCTTGTTCATTAGAGAAAAGAAGCTCATTAGGCAATGACCACCTGTTTTACTTGACGGTCTCTCTCTGGGATCAAGAACAAAGTTAAGCACATGTTGCTTTTGTTACTGTTGTTAGGTGCCATCGAGTCCATTGCAAGCCATAGCAACTTGATGGTCAATAGAATGTAGTCCTGCCAGGTCCAGCACCATTCTCACAACTCTGCCTACATTCGAGCCCACTGTACAGTCACTGGTATCAATGCTTCTTGCCCAGGGTCTTCCTCTTTTCACGGCTCCTCTACTTTACCAAACATGATGTCCTTCTGAAGGACTGGTCTCTCCGGATAGCATGTCCAAAGTATGAGAATGGAAGAAGTAAGTAAAAAGAAGTATGTATGTAAGAAGTGTCACCATTATTGCCTCTAAGGAGCACTCTGGCCATACTTCTTCCAAAACAGATCTGTTGGTCCTTTTAGCCCATGATAGGAATGCAACATTTATTGCATCATTAATTGAATGGATGAGTAAGGAACATGATTGTTCATCAAACAATATCATCCACAGCTTCTCCATATAATCTAATCCATCAGGAAAGTAGTTAAGTCAAAACTGAGTCTTGAGTCCCTCAGTGTCCCAAGAGGGTACAAACACTGGGCTATTAAGTCCATTGGTGGTTAAGCACTCAGCTGTCAACTGAAACTTGGGCAGCCCACCCAGTATTGCCTTGAAAGAAAAGCTTGGTTATTGGCCCTTAAAAGGTCTCAGCCACGAAAACACTATAGAGCCTGGAGCAGATCTCTAGGCCATAACATATGTGGTCACCATGAGTCAGAATTGCTTTCTTGGCAATGAGTGGTGGGGCTTGTCTTGGAGACTGCATACATGCCTGTGGCTTCTAGTTCTAGCTCAGGGAACAGGGTCCCAGCACTTGCGTGTACAACCACAGTATTTAGTTTGGTGCTTTACTTCTTTAAATTCAACACAGCATAGTAGTAATTATCTACCAAGAAACAAAGAAACAGAACATTTTTTTAAAATACATGACCATTATGATCTTAAAGATCATCAGTTTTACAGTACATCTCAATTTGAGAGACTGAATAATGTAAAACACAAACATCTTACAATCAATGGAATAAATGCAGTATTTATCCCCAGAGCTTCACTTCTTCAGGTTGTATTGCTTATATCAAAAAACGGACACAATGAGACCTGAAAGTGTTAAAACTAGTACAAGAAATCTAAGGGAAATTTCTGGGGATGAGTTTAATGTTTTATAACATTGACCCCAAGTGAAATGCATCGTTAGCATTTTATAGGTATTTTAAGGATGTTCAAGGATTGCTTTAGCATATATATACTTTTCTTCCTAGAAGTTAACTTAGATGTTTAACTTTCCCTCAGCTTCAAAGGTAACAATAACTTTCAGATACAAACTGTTTTGTTGGTTTGTTTTCCTTGGAACTCCAAAACCATGCACTGTAAATAGTGAGAAAAGCTCATATTTCTCTAGCAGCCACATGTGTGCAATTAAAACTGCTCATTGATTTTACATGATGCCATAAAATTTCAATCTGATATTAGCAAGCTTTAAGACATTTTCCAAGTCATTCTCCCAGCCTCTTTACACAAATGCACCATTCTTTCTGCTCACCCGAAGAAAGTAGATTGTGAATATCTTCAGAGTTCCTTAACTAGCCCCACCCCTGACCAATGGGGGGAAAAATGGAAATCAACAGTACATTATGAGAATAAAATAGTCCACTGGCTTCACTGCCCGAGTCTCTCTAAGCCCCGGACAGACAGTTTGGACCCAGGAACATGAAGCTTTAGCTAGTGGCGCCAATTCACACACAGCCGTTTTTAAGATGCTTGGTCGATGCTATCAATCCGCTTACCTTAGGCAACCCCCTCCTGCTGGTTAAGTGCTAACACATGCTTTGCAACTGCAGGAAGGGATATGGTTTACAGATTAAAATTAGATGCAGAATTAAAGTGCTTGAACACAGCAGAAAAGGACAAAGAAAAGAGGGAGTAGATAGGGTAGAGAAGACAATTTGGACATGCCAATTCTCACACACGCTTAATTCCAAGACTTAGATTTCCACTAATTTCCATTAGAATTCTTGGGTTCCGGTTCTGTTTTAATGAGACTGAGGTTCACTTTCAGAGCAAAAACACATAGAAACGGACCAAGGAAACACAGCCCTATGAAAACGCATGTTCAAATTGTGGAATTTACAGCCATGAGAGACCGCTGAGTCAAACACCAAAGCTCCTTTCAGAAAGCTAAACGGTGTAATTTAATGAGTATTAATGACATTTGTAACTGTTCAGGCTACTATAATAAGAGAAATCAGATCCCAAGCTTTAGGGTGTCACCTGATCCCCTGTGCTCCTCAGAAAGGAATTCCTGTCCCATCAACAGCAGCGCCCAGCTGGCCAAGCAGATCATTGGCAAAGCGGGAGAAAAAGGGGAGGAGGGATCACCTTCCTCTAAATCTTTCAATAGTGCCTGCAACTGGTAAACATAAGTTAATTCAGTTTTATGAAAGATGCATCTTTATTAAACCCAAATTGTGCAGCCCTTACACTCAAGCCTGAGGTCTAAACCAATGGCGAGCATGGCAACAGTGATACAAATGCTCACAATATGTACTCTCTTTGTTTGGAAAGTGATGTCATAAAGTAAATAGTCACTCATTTATTCAGAAAATATTGAAGTAAGTCAAAAAGTATTGATATGATGGTTCCAGTTCATACATGCCTGGGTTTATTTTAAAAAAAACTTGCTTCAAAATGCTTCTGTGATAAGTTGATGGATCTGAACTATTGACAAGATAGCTCAGTCATACACTTGTCTTACCCTGATTAGTCAAAGGTCCGCTAAACACAGACGCGTCCCACAGACAGGATCTCCTGGACTAGTTGTATTCAAAGCAGAAAGAGCAGCTCAGAAAGGTTATGGTGAATGTTTTTGTTGCTGTCTGTTTGTTTTCATTTTCCATTCCAGAAAGGTAAATTTGATAGATTTTCTCAAAAGACACAAGATGTTCATATGGGGCCTTGTGAAAAAGTTTTAAGAAAATGAAAATTGTATTTGTGAGAAAATGGCCAGGAAATTGTGCTGAGGATCCTGAAAATGCACCTGCTCATTCTTTGAGAGATGCAAATGCTAGTCCTACAAGATTTTTCATGGGAAACCTTACCCCGTTCACACTAGAGGTAAAAAGGAAAACTAGCTTGTTGGATAAGATGAATGTGTGCCAGACTTTTGCAAGGTTGGGTAAAACAAGCAGAGTTTATTGGGCATAAGGAGTCTTCAGTTAGGTTCAGTATGGTTTGGTGCGCCCTGGTCATCAGTCACACTTTGTGATCCTTCATTAATGTAGTGAGCTTATAGTTAGTTATGATGAGATTCAGTTCTTGTATTTTCTCAGAAAGTGCTTTTCTACAAGAAAATTTTCTTATGTAAATATAAAAGATAACTACATAAATGGTTAGAGGTGGTGATTATAGGAAGGAAAATAGAGTTTTCTGAACAGAAAGAATAGAATATGCAGACATCCAATATTAGGGAAGGGTGTTCAAGAAAGAACAGACCAGCAAGATGTGACTGGACTAAAACCTATGGGGAGAATGATGCTACCTAAGACTGGGAAGTCGGTATGGTTAGGTCCGAAGAAATATCTGTATATGGTATGTTGAAAAAATTCGTCATTGTCTTAAGAGTAATCAAAAGCCACAGAGGGATTTTAAACCAAAAAGCATGGGTGGGACATGAATAGGGTGGAAATGCTAGGGAGCAATATGCATTATATTTTAAAAGTCACTCTAGATATGACGTAAGTGTTGGACGACAGCATTTGCTAGTTTGCCATTGAGTCAATTCTGACTCGTGAAGACCCTGAAGGACAGAATGAAACTGCTCCCTAGAGTGGCAAAGTCTGTACATCTTTCCAGAGGACATGGCCTCGTCCTTTTCCCTCAGAGAAAGAGGCTGGTGGGTTAGCACTCAATGTGTAATCCACTCTGACGCCAGGATTCCTATTGACACCATTTTAGGAGGAAAGAATTAACCTTGCCCACAGAAAAGATGATGAGAATTTTTTTTTAAAAAGTGTTTCAATGCTGGATGAATTTTTCAAGGAAACACAATGATACTATAGGAAGAGATAATCATTAAGAAAACCAAGTTTCTAAATGTTCAGCTGTAATTAAACATAAACTTAACCTTTGATCCAAAGCTTTCCCTGTTTTAGACACTGCTGTTGTGGTTCAGTGCCATTGAGTGCATCCTGACCCATAGGGCCATCTACAACCAAACAAAGTTCACCCAGTCCTGTGCCATGCTCCCAATAGCTGCCATGTCTCAGCTGTTGCCATGCCCATTGTATCAGTCGTTTTGTCCAGGGTCCGTTTGGCACAGCCCCTCTACTTTACCATGCATAATGTCCTTTTCCAGAGATGGGTGCCTTCGGATACCATGTCCCAAACATGTGAAAGGGACTGCTTACCTTGCCTCCAAGGAGAATACTGGCTGTATGTCTTCCAAAACAAATCTGTCTGTCCTTTGGCAGTCCATGGTGCTTTGAAGAGTCTTTGCTTGCACCATGATTCAAATGCATTGTTTCCCTTTTTGTCTTCCTCATTCAATGTTCAAATTTCACAAGTGTATGAGGTTCCTGAAAATTTCATGACTTGAGTCAGGCACACCTTGGTTCTCAAACTTACATCCTTGCATTTCAAAACTTAAAAGAGATCTTGTGCAGCAGATTTGCCTAATATAAGACGCCTTTTGATCTCTTGACTGCTGCTTCCATGAGTGTTTACAGTGGATTCGAACAAGACAAAATCTTTGAAAACTTCAGTCTTTTCATTTATCACTGTATTATCTGCTGGTCTATATTTGAGGATTGTAGTTTTCTCTGCATTGAATTGTAATCCATACTAAAGGTTTCAATCCTTGATCTTAATCAGCAAGTGCTTCAAACCCTCCTCACTTTCAGCAAGCAAGGTTGCGCTATCAGATATCAAAGGTTGTTAATAAGCATTTCTCTGATGCTGCTATTGAGTTATTCTTCATATAGTTCAGCTTTGTGTATGATTTGTTCAGCATATATATTGAATAAGTATGGTGAGAGAATACCATCCTGATACACACCTTTTTTTTTGTTGAAACCATGCAGTATTATCTTGCTCTGCCTCCAGAACTGCCTCTTGACCCATATACAAGTTCCACTCGAGCACAATAAACTGTCGTGAAATTCCCATTGTTCCATAACTTGTTATAGTCCACACAGATGAATGCTTTTGCATAGTCAATAAAACACAATGAAACATCTCATTGGTATTCTCTGTTTTAAGCCAAGATCCATCTGACATCAGCAATGAAACTTTGTTCTACTTTCTCTTCTGAATCTGACCAGAATTTGTGGCAGCCCCTTTTCAATGTACTGGTGCAATCATTGCTGAATGATCTTCAGCAAATTTTACTTGCATGTGATATCACTGATGTTGTTCTATAATTTGAGCATTTTGTTGGCTTATTTTTATTTGGAATGGGTACAAACATGGATCATTTAGAGATAGCTGTCTTCCAAATTTCTTGGTATAGACTTGTGAGTGTTTCCTCAGTTTATTGAAAGATTCCAATTGGTATTCAGTTCATTCCCAAAACCTTATTTTTGGCTAATGCCTTCAATGCAGCTTGGAATTCTTCCTTTCACGCCATTGGTTCTTGACCATATGGACTTCTGGAAATGGTTGAGTGCTGACTAGTTCTTTTTGGTGCAGTGACTCTGGGCATTTTTTCCCCACCTTCTTTTGATGTTCCCTGCACTGTTCACTATTTTGTCCACAGAATGTTTCAGTAGTGCAAGTTGAGGCTTAAATGTTTTTCTTCAGTTTTTTTCTGACTGTGTTCTTCCCTTTGGGTTATCTAACTCTAGATCTTTATACATTTCATTATAATACTTCACTTTATAAAACTTCTCCAGCCACCCTTTGAAATGTTCTGCTTTTCTAAGTTACTTCATAGCGTCTTCCATTTGCCTTAGCTACTCTTCAATGAAAGAGCAAGCTTCGGGGTCTTTTCCAACATCAACTGTGATCTTTTCTTTCTTCCCTGTCTGTTCCAGGACCTGTTTCTTTATGTATGGTGTTCTTGGTGTCCTCCCTCAGCTCATCACGTCTTCCATCATTAATGTTCCATAGAGCCAATCTGTTCTTGAGATGCTCTGGAATCGAGGTGAGATGGACTCAAATTCATATTTTGATTCTCAAAGACTTGTTTTCATTTTCTTCAACTTCAACCAAAACTTACATATGAACACTTGCTGGTCCGTTCCACAGTCAGCCCCTGGCCTGGTTTAGGTGCTGATATTGAGCTTCTTCATGGCTCAATATCACAGATGTAGTCCATTTGATTTCTGTGTTTTTGGTCTGCAGAAGTGAAAACAATTTGACTGAAAAAGGGGACCAAACAAGGATGCCCCTTGTCCCCACTCCTATTTAACATAGTACTGGAGGTCCTAGCTAACAACATAAGACAAAGAAAACATTAAATGTATTCATCTGGGGAAGGAAGTGGAAAA
>NW_022111324.1:43139459-43140825 GCF_000313985.2 Echinops telfairi | reverse complement strand
AAAGAAAAAAAAAGAGCCATGTGGTGGGGGAATAGGGCACTGACCCACCCAAGAGGATGATATTGTTTGTGTCTCCACAGGAAAAGAGGCGCCAGACTTAAATCCAGTGTTCTGGGATGTGAATGCAGCGTGCCAGCATGGAGAGGGGAGCCAGTGGTGGGGGGAGGGGGGGCTGAGGGCCCAGCCCCCAAACCAGCTATGTGGACAACTGCCCCTCCCCCCAGAAGAATTTACTTTAGAGGATGGCACTGAAGCTGCAGCTAGGGAAGGCAGACTTGTCTGATCAGAGCACACGGGAGCAAATGAATGGGGAGGAAGAGAGAGTGGAACACATCCTAGCCCACCAGGCCTGGAGGACGATATCCCCTTTCCAAACAGCCAATGCACAGAGTGGATCATATGGCTGATCCCACTATGAGACATGACATTCCTCGCTGGCCCAGGACCCTACAGGGGACAACACTAGACTCAGTGTCTGGAAAGTCCTGGACTGACCCCATGACACCAAGGCAAAACACTAAAGGCGTGCTGCAGAGCAAGTGGGGGGTGGGGGAGCAGAGCAGGGAGCTCCCGAGGGAGTACAAAGCATAGACTTTGGGGCCAGAGTGTGGCACCCCATCTGACTAGAGTTCAAAAATCAGGCCTTGATCTATTTACAGATTTTTCTTTCTTTTTAAAAATTTTCATTTTCTTGTTTTTAAATTAATTTATTCTTTTATAGGTCATTGGTTTTCTTTTTTGTTGTCATTGCTATGTTCTCATTCATTGCCCTGTTTGTTTTTTGGTTCATATTATTATCTCTACAGATCTATCTAGAAAAGATAGGCTGGATGAACAGTCTGAAGGAGAAAACAATGAAACCGATGGTTCCAGGGGAACAGGGGAGGGGGGGAGGCGGAGGTAAGGAGGTGGTGTTGACCAACCCAGGGACAAGGTAGCAACAAGTGATCCAAATTAGTGGCAAGGAGGGCATGAAAGGCCTGATAGGGATTCAGCAAGGGCAATGTAACCGAAAGGAATTACTGAAACCCAAATGAAGGCTGAGCATGATAGTGAGACAAGAGGAAAGTAAAAGAAAATAGAGGAAAGAACTAGGAGACAAAGGGTATTTATAGAGGTCTAAATACAGGCATGGACATATGTAAACATATCTATATAGGATGGTGGGGAAAGAGATTTACGTGCATATATTTATAGGTTTAGTGTTAAGGAAGCAGATGGACATTGGACTTCTACTCAAGTACTTACAAAATGCAAAAACACGGTGTTCTATTTAATTAGCATTCCATGATGTACACCTTCCCAAAAGGATTGCTGATGACAAATGTGTGCATAAGCAAATGTGGTGAAGAAAGCTGATGGTGCC
>NW_022111324.1:43137435-43138378 GCF_000313985.2 Echinops telfairi | reverse complement strand
TTAAGAATTGTACGAGCCCCCAGTAAAATGATTTTAAAAATAAAGAAATAAAATGGCCTTATGAATCCATTTCAGCTCACTAAATCTAGGAGATCAATCCTTGTGTGTTCCAGTTTATTTTTAACGACTTCTAATTTGCTTGGATTCATACTTCATACATTCCAAGTTTCACTTGTTGATCGATGTGTTCACTGTTTTTCTCCTTCGGAGGCATCCTCCAGCAGCAGATGAAGGTCCAAAGGCGTTACTTCCGTACACTCTGCTCCATCAACGGCATTGGTTGGCTATACTATGATGTCCTGCTCTGCTCTTTTACTTCATGATGTCTTCCATTTGTCTTAACTCCTCCTCAGGGTCTTTTCTGACATCAACTTTGATCTTTTCTTTCTTCCCTGTCTTCTTAATGATTTTTTTCTCTCTTTATGTATGATGTTCTTGATGTCATCCCTCAGCTCATCAGGTCCTCTGTCATTAATGTTCAATAGAGCCAATCTGTTCTTGAGATGTTCTGGAATTCGGGTGGCATAATTCTCCCTCAGTAATATTTTGAGTACCTTCTGGCCTGATGAGCTCATCTTCTGGTACTAGTTCTGATAATATTCTGATGCTATTCGTGGGGTTTGGGGTATCTAATTTCTCCATAGTGAACAGCCTATTTCTTCTTGTAGTCTATTCTTAGTCAGGAAGCTTTGCTGAAACCTGTTCAATTTGAAATACCAGAGCCATCGCTTCCACTACTACAGCAACACATGAGCCACCGCAGTACAAGAAGCTGCCTGGCAAGAGGTGGTTAGACACGATGATGGGTCTTTAACTCAGGCCCCCATGATCCTGATCTTCTTTATGCCCTGTGTGGCATCATGGGTTAGGTTTTGAGGTGTTAACTGGTTTGAACTCAAACACCACCTCATGGGTGAAAGATGAGACAGTCTTTTTTTTTTTT
>NW_022111324.1:43108803-43133475 GCF_000313985.2 Echinops telfairi | reverse complement strand
AAAGGGTGTTTTTCTTTTTCTTTTTTCCCCTTTTTTAACATCAATTTGTGCACAAATAGATGTAACAGGCATTGAAATTGTTCAGGTCTGATGGCTCCCAGGTTGGCCATAAGAAAAAATAGGAATCTAACATCTTATAAAGTCAACAATAACATAAGACTTGGAAATTTTATATTTTGGGCAATTTACACTTGGAAAAAGAAATAAGTTCAACATACTAAACGCATATCATTTTCTCTGTTATGAATATTCACTGAAAAGCTCTGGTGGCATTAATAAAATAAAAATACCTGTCTTTAGAAATAATTTTGCTATAATGAGATAATGTTAGGAGAAATCCCATATTTCCCATTTCTGGAATGTTCTACCACAAAATAAAATGGGCACGGGGCATATATATGGTACCAATTTACCTTAATTCCATACAATTATTTTCCACTGGATTCTACAGGGTTTATATCTTCAGTAATCCACCCCCACCCCCACCCCACCCCACCCCCACCATCTTCACTCCTTCCTGACAGGATTTCAAACAAGTCCTAGTTCATTTACAACTCTAAAGGATCCATGGAGGGGCTTCAGGTGAGCTTTGGACTGCTGTTCTTCTGTAGGTTGGCTATTAAAGCCTACCAGCTACTCATGTGAGAACATTGAGAGTGTTTCTGTAAAGTGTTACAGCCTCAGAAATTCTATATAATGACAGAATATAGTCACCATGAGTCAGAATGGGCTTAATGGCAGTAGCTTTGGTTCAGGTAATCAATCTTTTAATGCACAGCCATCTCTTCTACTTGTCCCTTCTGTTGAATTATAATCATTCCCATTTAGCAATCATAGATGTTTTTACTGCATGCAACCTCTCCGGACACTGCATTCTGCTGACAGACCATCTCATGGCATAAGAGAATGGCTGGCAAGTTCTACTCTTCTGAAGACCACTACTCTACCCCAGTCCTGATTCAAATTGCTGGAGCTTCACAGTATGAAGAATCAGAAGAGAACATTTCTCACTTTTCAATGGACCATCATGCCAAAAACTATCAAATAGCTAAATTACTTAATATCATGTAAAACTTTTAATGGAGTCATTTTGTGTTTCGCCTATTCAGAGACTCAAGTATAAATACATAAGGTTCTGTCATCAGGCTAAATGGCATGTCAACTATTTCCTTAAATTTGGAGCAGCTCCTCTTGTGAACATGAAGCTTCTGTGATTGGGCCAAATCTAAACCTTTTTGTTTTGTTTCCTAGAATGAGGTCCTTTGTAAGTTTTCCTACAATAGATCTTTGGGGAATCATACCAATCAGCAAAGACATAGCTTTACCCTTAAGTTTGTGTTCAATCTGGTACCTGGCCATGCTAACTTAAAATAACCTTTAGCTTATTTATTTGTTTACTTATTTATTTAAGTAATATCTGTTTAGTTAATTTACTAATTTATTTAAGTAATAATATTTATTTAGTTAATATCTGTTAGTTATTAACAGTAGCAACCATAAAAATCAAATTTCTTGAGTTGGTGGCAGTGAAAGCACACAGTTCTACCCTGTGTTACTTCTTTGGTGCTAGTCAATCTGATTGTTTTTCTGAAATTACCATGCCAAGTCATTTTCTCATGTCTAAACAAGCTTTCTGGAAGAGTTGATGTCTAAAGTCCCTTCAAGACAAAAGTTCTGCAATTGAAGGAACAAAATGTACAGGACACTATTAGGAAACTTGGGAGGCAGCAGCACTGACCTCCTCTAACTTGGCGTAGCTGGGAGGAGGGTCAAGATCACAGCCTACGGGTGATGTCATGGAGTGGAGGTCAGACGGGTTTCTACCCTCCAAGCTTTTTCACCGATTCTGACCACAGCCTTATTTCTCTTGGTGCTCACTATTTCTCTGCTGGATTTGACAACCTATTGCAATAGCCACATGGAACTCACAGACAGTGTTCACAGTTATGAGGTCTATTAGGAAAATCATAGTTTACAATTCATCTAAACTCAGTTAACAGTTCTTCAAAGCAAGATAGTGCCTTCTCAGCATTAACTAGGAGCACAACCCCTCTGGCCCTTGGCCTCTTGGGCCCACAGGCCTTTGTCCTCTTGGCTGCCTATACAAGTATGTGACAAAACTCTTTTCTAACTGTCAATCAGTCCTCAGAGGCAGTGGACTCCACCAGGAGCCCTTGGCCTGAAGGCACTCAGTTCTAACTCCTTGAATCCACAACCCTAGCCTCTCCAAGTACCCAGAGAGACTCCGCGCCTCCAGCAAGCCTCTTACTCAATACGCTGTTTCCTCGCTCTGTGAGTCAGAGAGCCTTACTCCACCCATAAGTGTCCCGAAGCCTCTCACTTCACCAGGAAGTCTGCAGAAAGGCACTGGGTTTTTCGCTGTATGACTAGGCTCTGTCTAGACCAAGGCTCTGTCCCTGTTAGTCTCTTGGTTCTGTTGCCTCTGCTGCCTTTCTCTGGCCCCGCGTTTCACCGCCCCTTGCAGTCTCTGGTGTCATGTTTCTCCATCTCCTGAATCAAGTTCTATTGCAGAGACCTTGGAATGCACTTCACTTGTGACTCTTCTTTTTTGGTGGCTGTGAGATCCTCCCTTCGGTCCTTAGAATGTCTCATTTTAAGTCTAGAAGAATCGCAAAACTGACCAATCCCCACATTGTTTCCATACACTTATCTGCATAATTTTACCCCACAAGAGTACCATGCACCTTATTTAAATTATTAGCAAGCTATCAGATTCCCTGTCTAAATAAATAAACAAGCAAACAAATATATACAAAGACCTCATAGTTTTCCAGCAGAGCAATTGTTGTGACTCGCAGCCCAATTCATAAACAGTTTGGTTTCAAACTGCTGACCTTGTGGATTTTAGCCCAACTGTTGAATACTAGGCCACCCGGGTTCATAGACCCTTGGTGGGCCAAAACACCTCATGTTTGCACAGGCCTATGGAGTCTTTGGTGAAAGTAACAAAGATTAGAGTTAGAAAAGCTGTATTAATTAAATACTTAATTGCACCACAACTATTTATTTCATGTTGTTTTGTGTGCTAAAAGGATAATAATGATGTACTTGATTATATTTTCAACAAGAAATATGAGAAGAATAAACTTTGGAATGATTGCCTACAGGTGGAAGGAAAGAGCTATGAAAGATTTCACTGAACATGTGCTTTGTAGATATATTCAACCTTGTAAACATACAAACTGTATACACTTGACAATAAGCCGAGGCCCCTAATTTTAAAATTAGTTAAAAGCTAGACTATCATTGTCTAATTTTAAAATTAAGGGCCTCACCTTATATTCGAGTGTATATGGTAAGTGTTTTATATATTCAGCAATAACAGTTAAAATATTAAAATTAAAAATTAAATATAAACTATAATGAATGAAGCTAACAGTGGACCCAATTGAGTGGCATAGAGAAAATAATTATCCCAATAATTAAAATGATATCATTTTTAATATATTACTTTTGTGGAGCATATTCTAGAAATGTGTAAGGCCAATAGTAAAATTTAAATCCCTTCAATACTTCAGTGTTTCTGGTATTCTTTTGAAATTATTTCATGTCTATTGTAGGGTAGGATAATGTAAATAATTTATAAGCACGCTAATGGTATCAGAATAGTATTTTCAATATAAAAGAAAATGATATAAATGCAAGATCAAAGAAGTTAACTAAAATTCATGTAGTATATTTGAAATGGGAATACCTATTTAACACATAGCTTTTCCTTTAAGGAAAGCACATTTTTCCAAATTGTGACCATATAAAAAGCAAATAGACAATGAAAATATTAGTAAGTTGCACTCTGTTGAAATAGTCCCTGTCCCTTTCTTCTGGGCTCTTCCGACAAGGCCCATGGCTGGTGCCTTTCCTTTCAGGAGCCACGCACTTCCCTTCGGAAGCCGAATCACCTGCATCAACAGTCAAATGCTCAGCTCAAAGATATTTAGAGGCCATGCTTCTTAACCAGCGTTTTAATCAGTATGCAGTTAGAATGTCAGAGCTTCAAGAGAAGGATCATTCTCGAGGGATATTTTGAGGTTTAAAATATATAAAGAAATGGATAAGATAATCCCAGGAAGACTATTTCAATTTTTTAGGAAAAAGAAGCCCTTTGATTTGTTTTATTTTTCCAGTCAAGCTTGTTGCAAGGGGAGTGTGTACAGAGAGTGGATCTGTCCTCAGGGTTTGGATGTGGAAAAATGGTGTTACCATTAAGCCCTTGATGGGAGGCTTCTTCCAAAGGAGCATTAGAATTACAGGCGGTGAAGTCTCCTCAAATGACATTGGTTGTACTGCCCCTGCTTTGTCACCACCCATTTCCTTACATCCAACTTGAACTAGGAAGCCTGTGTAGTGAAATTGCATAAATATGCATATTTATGGTTCTTGCATCCATGCTTTGTAACTCTCACTAAAGGAATGGGTGGAATCCTGCAAAAAAGAGTGACACAGTCGTAGAAGGAATTGGTCCATTTTTGCCCATTTCCTAGGATGTAAGAGAACCATCTCCGAGGCAGGAATAGGGAATACCGTGACCATCAAGAATGAAGAACCCCCAATGGAAGGTATGTAAGATCCTGTCTGAGGGGATGGAAGCACCAGAGGTCGCAACACCGAGACCATGAGGTAGAGTGGAGGAGCAATAGGGAGACCACGAGGCAGAGGGGTAGTATTCCCGGCCCACTGGAACAAAGCAAAAGTCAGGGGACTGCTTGATGACTGAGGACCAGAGAGAAACATAGCCGCTCATTGAGAAGAGGCACTGCTGAGAATTAAGGACTGTATCCTTACTCACCTCTGATTCTGACTTTTGATAACCTGTTACCTTCCGTAATAAATCCCCATGATTGTGAGTATCTATGTAGTCATTGCAATGGGTTATCAAACCCAACAGAGAAGTTAGAGTGGCCCGGGAGGCAAGCTTGGTAGAGCTGGATTCGCCTTCTCCCCAACAAAGCAAGAGGCCCAACGGAGCCCCTGTGCCAGTTCCTCAGGGTCTGTGGTGGAAGTGAGGTACTGTGTCCTGTGTTATGCACTACGTTCATTATGTGGGTACAATGAACGTAGATATTATGTGCTGAGCTGTGGGAATGTTACAATTGCTTGATACACATTGAGGGAATTGGTTGTTAGATTTTCAATAGCTCCTGGGGTCTCTCTCCCTGGTTCTCGGATTTGACTGTGCTTTCTCAATGTAGATCTGCGGAGAGAGTCCCACGTATTAAACTTTGGAGCACAAGGAACATTCAGAGTCATAAACATGTTGGAGCCAGAGCTCGTTCCACTGAAAGGTGACTGTGGTTGCAGTTCTCAAAGAGCAAACCAAAAAACCACTCAAGTGAGGTACCTTTTTTGAGAATAGAATAAATGAATTCTATTTATGATAGAAGATTATTTTCCCACAACTTATGGGATGTGCACTCCATGGCTATAAAATGAAAATGATACATATTTTACCCTACATTTTAATTACTTTTCTGACATAAGAATCTTATGCAAAATATAAGTTGATCCTGAATAAAAAGTGACCCACCCTTTTCTCAATGGATCAGTTTGAGTTTCCTTAAGTATATTAAAATAAAAAGACTATGTGACTGAAAATGACTATATATTTAAAAGTTTGCAAGGTATTATTTTTTAATAATGTATTGTTTGCTGTCATGTACCCGCTCGCCAAACCTTGGGAACACACATGTTTTGAGAATTCTGAACAATGGTTACCTAGAGCATTGTCTTCTTAGGTGAGCTATGAGTCTGTAGTGATCTGGGAGTACCGCTCAAACACTGGCCTGAGGTTTCATACATGATAACATTACTAAACTTCATCATTAATTGCATGCTCAGAAACTCAACCTCAATGCCAGAGAGTTGATATGGACTCATAGTGACAGGGTGGACCTTGATTGATCGTGTGTTTCTGAACCTGAGTCTCCTTATAGCAGTAGAAAAACATCCTCGTTCTCCAAGAGAGGGGCTGGTGGTTTCAAACTGCTGATGTTATGGATTGTAGTCCAACTTGTACCCAGGATACCATCAGGCTCCTAATTCATTATATAAATGGGAATGAAACAGAAACATACTAGAGTTTTAAAGCAAGAAATGGCCCTCTTGATAACTACATTTAAATATCTTGCAGCATTTTGTATTTTAAAGGAAGTTGGACAGAGATCATGCTTTCTCTTATGTCCTTGTTAAGACAAACATAATAGCCATAAGGGGATTAAATATATACAGTAATTCCATAGATATACCATAAAAAGAGCAACACCGTGGATGATATTTCTCAGTATTTTAGGAATAATGCATGTGTGATCAATAGGGTAGCTTGCAAAGATAGAAAGGAAAACCTTGGTCAAGATCTAGAGACAGTCAGACCTAAAGACGGATGCTGTCAGAAAGCAAAATATTGTAGAGGTTGTGCACTGGGGAGATCAGATATAACCATGTGAATTAATAAGAGGATGTGTTAGGATGGGTTTTCCCAAGAAACAAAATCAGTAATTCACATATATAAGAAAGACCATTATATCAATAAAGAAATTTACATGACGAAAATGGCCCAACATTATCCACTGAACGCCTTGTGCCAGATGCTAACTGGAGGCCCCTCCAGATTCACACAGCTGCCAGTAGCTGAATCAGGAAAGCGAAGCAGGAAACTTGGAGATCACAGAGTTGCCTGGATCCAAAGTTGGAGGGACGTGGAAGGTCACCCACAGTCTCAGGCCAGCAGGCCCCAGAAGCCTTGTGCTCTAGGATCCAGATAAGCAGGTGGAGAGAGCTCAAGTCTTCACTGCATCTGTGATAAAGAGGTCACATGCCCAGGAGATAGTCGTAGGCTGTGACCTGATTGATAGCTTGGACTCCACCCATATCTTCTTACCAGTGTGGCAGGTTGACATAAAACGTAACCACCACACAAGGTGATTTGGCACAAATCTCTATCTGGGGCTGTCCATCCTTGAGCCTGTGCCCTTACCCCAATATGGGTCAAGTTTCCCTGACAAATGTTTATTCACCAACTAAAAGGAGGCTTCTTCTTTAAAGATATGAATTAACTACATGGAAGAACCAGCGAAAACTCCTATGAATTCTGGAATTTGGGGATGAAAGAGGGCAGTAGCTCAAGTGCTCACTGTAAGGAACAGCAATCTGTGATGATTAGAAGAGCACGCATACGCCATTTCTGTATCGCCTTAGTGATAGGTAGCAGGATCAGGCAAGGATCATTTAAGTTTCTATCATGACAGGGAATCTCCAGACCACTAACTAAAATGTTGGGCGTTCAAGTCCACTCAGCGGCACCTTGGAAGAAAGGTATTGCAATCTACTCCTGCACAATCAACCGTTGAAATGGCAATGGAGCCCAGTTCTACTCTTCTACACAGAGAGATAGAGATCTGAACTATGCTGCCACAAGCCAACGGTCGGCTTGAGTTGCAGTCAACTGAAAGATAATTCGCTTATTTCTTTTTAAACATGTTTTGCTGTTAATTCCCAGTGGGAAGAAATGTATCACATTAATTTTAATTACTCATGTTTATATGACATGGCTGACATGCCTTTCTCCCCATCTGCCCTCTACTCCAAACTTCACAAAGATTTATTCTGGGAGTCCCTGAGATAGTTTCACAATTCCAATAACAATTGTATCTGCAATAAGCATCCATCTAGAGGCTGTCAATATCAGCCATGTGTGTTCTGGTGCCTTTCCCAATGGTACTATTGCCAAAGCTACAAATGTCTGACTGCCAAATTGGGACTAAACAGAGGTCATTTGGTTCGCAGGATACAAAGTAGGTTCCCTACCCCACTTTTCTCCTCTTATACCTGAAGCAAAAGATGTCAGCATTCTTCGTATGACAATAATTTCTTCTCCTTCTATCTAGAATCTCCCCACCATAAGAGGAATCTAAGTGGGTTCAGTAGGAAAAAAAACGTTCCTAAAAAAAGATGTCCATCTCTTAACCCTTGGTACCAGTGAATGTGACTTCCTTTGATGTGATTAAGTTACCATCTTAGAATGAGATCATCCTGGATTGGGAGCATGCCCTACAGCCATGATTGGTGTCCTTATAAGAGAGATCTGAGAAACAGACAGAGGAGAAAGCCATGGGAAGAGGGAGACAGATTGGAGCTCTGTTGTCACAAGCCAAGGGGCTGCTGAAGCAATCAGAAGCTGGAGAGGCGAGGAAGATTCTCCACTAGAACTTGAGCTGTCTGTAGATTTGAGACTTCTGGCCCCCAGAACTGTGGTAAAATATATTAGAATCTATTGTATATTCGTTGCTTTAAGTCCCTCACTCTGAGGTGATTTCTTGCCACAGCCCTAGGAAATCAGTGCAGGGGCCAAACATCAACGTGCCTGCTGCTTTCCACAGTTGGCCATTTACAGCAGGACTTCAGGCACTCAAAAGCTGCTCCAGGCCACAGGTGCCGTTGTTTCAGATTCTCAGTTCTTAGTAGCTCCACTTCCTCAGATACTATTTCTCTACCCAGTATGTATGATGGTCTAAAAAATAACCAAAGGAGCCATTTCTCATGGTGAGCCCGTGTATTGCAGAGTAGAACTGTGCCCTACACAGTTTTCAGAGCTGTCACTGTTCGTAAGCCCAGCACCACACCTCTTTTCGCAGGAAACTCTGGGTAGGATTGAACTATCAGGCTTTCATTTCATAGTCTGGCACTTCACTCTTTAAACTCTCTAGGGACTCCTCAAGAAAACGCACTGCTATCAAGCTGATGCGGACTCCATGGACCCTGTAGGACAGAGAGAACAGCCTTGGTGGGCTACTGAGACTGTAACTCTTTATGGAAGTAGAATGCCTTATTTATATCCCTCCGATGGAGTTGGTGGTTTGAACTGCTGACTTAGTGATTAGCAGCCCAATGCGGAATACACCATGCCATCAGGACCACACAGGGACTTCTAGTGGCTACCAAAACACACATCTCCCTACAACAGAATGGGACTAATAGTCAATTCATAATGGACACAAATTTCAAAATGATGAGAAGAGTTTCTGGTTGAGTCCAAGGCCAAGGACAATCAATAATGGTTTTGGCAAAGGTGATAGGAGCATGTAAATAGATGGTCTAAAAAATAACCAAACGAGCCATTGCTCGTGGTGAGCCCATGTATTTCAGAGTAGAACTGTGCCCTACACAGTTTTCAGAGCTATCGTTGTTCAGAAGCCCAGCACCACGCCTCTCTTCCCAGGAAACTCTGGGTAGGTTTGAACTATCAGACTGAAACCTATAGTTACAGCATGGGAAGAATCGTTTTCCTGAAGAATGGCAGCAGGGAGATGGAAGAGGTAGACCAGCACTGAACAGTCAGGAAGGGCATCCAGGAACAGGAAACATTCTGATTGCGAGGCCGTGGAACAGATCTAAGGGAGCATGAGTTGAGTGGCTTTATAAATTGAGTGCTTTTATGAGGTAATCTTCATAAATTGAAGAGATGTTCATTCAAATGGTATAATCCGAGACCAATAGAAACAGATGTTAGTCACTCTCAATTCCCCACTGCCATCAAGTGGATTCCAGCCTTTGGTGACCCTCATAAGATTTCTGAGATTATAAATCTCTGCACTGTCAAGAGCCTCGTCTTTCTCCTGAAAGTGGATGTTGTGTTTGAACTGTTGACCTTTCAGTTAGCAGCCCGACTGGAATCCACGGTGCCACTAAGGCTCCATGTGATCTTATTATGGGGCCGGGATTTTCCACATATTTTCAAATGCAGCACAGGGTAAAACAATGGAGTTTATAAATTTTCCCTACATAAATTATGAATATAATCAGTCCTAACAGTTTCTTAGATTAGGTATATAATGAAGGGGGAAGGGTGTGGGGTGGGGAAGACTTGGAGAAAATGAGTCTTAAGGTCCGAAGATTTCAAAATCTATTTCCATGATCCACTGTCTAGGAATCATATGACATCAAATGTAAAACGCCATAGAAAATAAGTTATTATCCTTAGAAGAAAGGAAGAGCTCAGAAAACATGAGGCATGTGATCAGACTTGGGATGAAGAGGCTTAATTACCGAGTTAAATGCCAGGCTTTAGAGGTAGACCGTAGTGGCTTGTCCTTGGGTGGATTCCAATGCACAGCATGTATGCAGCACAGAAGAGAGCTGTCCCCATGGGTTTGAGGCTATCGTCCTGACCGGAGTAGATCACCAGGTCTTTTCTCCTGTTGAGCTACCGGTTTGTTCTAACCATGTACAGCTCAGTTAGCAGCCGTGGAGACGACCATCCTGCTCCCGGAGCTTCTTGGATTGGCTGTGAGTTGCGGTAAGTGATGTTGGGTAAGCGGCTTCACTGTGGCCTCGGTGGCTTCACTTCTAAGTGTAGTAGGGTTCCTAGTGGCATAGTGGTTATGTGCTGGGCTGTGGTGCATTCACCTGTTTCAAACCACCAGCCCCTCCAAGGGCTTTCTACGGCTGTTAGAGTTACAGTCTCAGAAACGTGCAGGGGCAGCTCGACCCTTTCTTAGAGGAGTGCTATGTGTCAGCATCGACTTGATGTCCTGTCCATGAAGGAAAACAAAAACAAAAACAAAACTACTAGTAGATTTGAAACCTAAACTTATATGATTGTTATGAATTTAATCAAGTGGGGCTTATTCTATAAAGCTCAAAAATAATATTACAAACCGGAATCTTTAGTACTCAGGTGCAATAGAGTATGGCACTAAATTATAAAAGTAGTAGAGAATTTAAAAAGGAAGGTGGAAAGTTGAGGAACCTGAAATGGCACCAATGATCATATTTATCTATAGTATATCGTTACCTGTGGGAGCCCTAGTGACTATAAAATTGGTCTTGTCCTTGGAGACCCACAGGTTCTGGTGGAATGCTGAGGTTGTTGCCAGGCTGTGCATGTGATGCCTTCTGAGACAATAGAGACCAGAGTTGTGGTTTCTTCTAAATTCAAAATGGTTTATTCTGCGTACTTATTAGACAGTTTTGCCTAAAATCTAAATATCACTGCTCTTTCACCAGAGCCAACTGAGTAAGAATTTGGTATGGCTCATTTACAAGAAAAACAAAATCTGTCTGATTTCATCACTCTCTCACATGGGATAAAAATCACGGGCCACTATCATTTCTGCCTGAATTAGCAGAATAGCCTTTACCTCCTCTTCACACTGTCCTTCACTACCTGCCATCTCTTCTTAATTAGGTCAAGAGGGGAATCAGAACGTTGTTTAGATGACTCAGACTAGACCAGCAGTTCTCAACCTGTGGGCCGTGACCCTTTTGGGGATCCAATGCCCCTTTCACAGGGGTCACCCAATTCATAACAGTAACAACATCACAGTTATGAAGAAGCAATGAAAATAATTTTATGGTTGGGGGGGTCACCATAATATGAGGAACTGTACCAAAGGGTCACAGCATTAGGAAGGTTGAGAACCACTACTAGACAAAGAGCCAGGATCCTTCCAATGGGCTAACGACTCAATACAACCTGGAGTTCACCAATTGCCGCTCTTCACCTGGCTGACTTCTCGCCCTCTGCAGGAGTCATTGCCCTCGTCTTCTGTCATCTGCCCCACAATGCACCTGCCGTGCACGTCTGACTTTTAAGTATTATAATAAATATCCGGTGCATCCTCCTTAATATCTTCCCAGATAATGGCATTGTCTCTTTGGTGTCTTCAACCACATGTCACCTTCTGAAGCAGACCCGTACTAGTTATGCCGTTTATTAGGCGAGCTGCTCCCCTTCTACCATTGAAATCTTCCTCACTCTTATTTTCCATATTTTTCTTAGTTCATAACCTCAGTTAATGGATTATATAATTTACGCACTGATGATGCTCATTTATCGCAAATTTTCTCTTTCATTATTAGAATATAACCTTTGTGAATTCAGAAACATTTGCTTTCCTCCAAGTGTCTCGAAGAGTACTAGGTCCATCGTAGGGATGGAGTACCCTTTTCTAGAATAAATGAATGAAGACAGGGTTTGAAGTTATCCTGGGAGCTGTAAATAAGATGATCTACCATCCATCACCTATCACAGTGTGTAGCACAGAGGAATGGCTATGAAAATAGCATTCACAATCTTAAACAATTGCGTTGAGTAAGTTTGTCAGATCTCTGAAGCTACTGTTTTTGCCAGGTGCAAGAGGCTTCCTGTGCACAGCTCTAGATGAATCATGGAAATTATGGAGTTTCTAAAGGGAAACACAATTTGAGGAAATTTTGTTTATATAATTCCATGCTCATTTGCATGTTGGTATATATATTTGTGTGTTATAAAAAGACTCTGTATGACCATATTCTCAAATCAAGTGTTGCCTGTATTATAATTTTCCTCCGTGGGGGTGAGCAGCATATCATTTTAGCTGCCTGGAAGACTGACTTTTCTCGAGCAGCACTCATTTAAAAACTGGTGTCCCTATGGTAATCTCCCCATCATTTGTCGAAGATTTTGAAAAACGACCTGTCACATATTTTCCACAGGGATTTCATTAGGAAACTAACAATAAGGGAAAGGAAAAATAGCTTAAATTTCACAGCTAAAAAGGATTTTCTTAACATCGAAATGATGCTCAATTCTTTAATGACGAGGGCTGTGATGGGCAACGCTTTTGTCAAACTGCCGGACCTGTCATAACTGGCACTCCTGGAGCTCCGTGGGCCTTTGGTTTGCAAGTTGGAAACACAGACTTACACCTCCTGGCATATGCACGACTTGAAAAAAAGAATCCAAGTTCCATGTTTTTTTTAGGTATTAACAGAATATAATCAGGATACATTAAAAATACGTCAAATATTTGAAGTGCCAACAAAGACATACAAGAAAGCATGCCAGTATCACGTTTCTGTTGGTGTAGATGTAGAGCTGATAGCACAGATGGAATCCGAAGAGAAAGCAAGATTCTGATCTCAAACACCCTACTTTAAAAAATAACATTTGTCATCCGTTTCAAGGGTAGTGAGTTAACAAGGCTCCAGTGTGAACACCGCTTCACCAGAGGTGCAAGCTTTACAGCAGTGTCACTTCCAGCTGCCAGCAGGTGCTACCCTGGATGTCAGTCTAAAGACTTGATTCATTAATTTCACCACTCCAAGACTATGCTCGTTTTGACAAGAAAAACAAGAAGGAACAGCGAGGCTCTTGTATAGAACCTATAAAACTTAGCACTCTGACCTCATTCATATAAACCAGAAGTGAGAAAGGCAATTGCAAATCTATCCAATAAAACTGGTAAGGCACTTACAAGCTGGGGTGAGAACAATATCTACCTATAAATATGGAGAAAGGAGCAATTTGCAAATTCCTCTGTTGGGAGATTCCAGAGCTGGTAGAATCCATATCATTTGCAGCATTTTAGACACATGCTTAAGAGGCTGCTGGGTGGATCCACTAGTATCCTGTGAAGACAGGAGAAATTGGGCAGCCTCTTGGAAGGAGACGCATTCTAAGGGAAGGGACAGTAAAGTGAACAGAGTAAGGTCACAGCGCTCCTTAGAGGCAAGGATGGTGAGACATACTCTGGACATGTTGCCAGGAGAGGCCCGTCCCTGGACGATGACATCAGGTTCCGGCGTGGAGGGCGGTGAAGGAGAAGAAGGTCCTCAAGGCATGGATTAAGCCCGTGGCTGCAACGATGCGCTCAGGCATGGGGACCATTGTGAGGACAGAGCAGGGCCAGGCCTGCTTCATTCTGTGCTGCAGAGGGTTGCCATGGCTCAGCATTGACCTGGTGACCCCTGACCACAGCAACAAAGAGCAGTCTTCAGGTTGTCTCACTCCAAATTATCAAAATAGACAGCTTTGATACAGGCAATGCGTCAGCAGGAACACCATTCCACCATCATGTCCACCGCCTCAGTCAGGCTCCTGGGTGCCTAAGAATAGCATTTGCCTCAGCTAGTCTTCCCTTGGACACTTGTCCTCTTGGCCTGGGGGCAAATGCACCTGTCTGTCACCCTGTACCACCTATGGTGAGGTGGCCTAGGTAATTTGAAGACAGAGAGAGAGACTCTTCACCGAGGAGACACCGAGTAGGTGCATTTCTTTGGTTTCAGGAAACTCTAGGACAGCGGTTCTCCACCTTCCCAATGCTGCAACTCTTTCATACAGTTTCTCATGTTGTGGTGACCCCCCCCCAACCATAAAATTATTTTCATTGTTACTTCATAAGTATCATTTTGCTACTGTTATGAATCAAGCAACCCCTGTGAAAGGGTCGTTTGACCCTCAGGTTGAGAACCACTGTTCTAAGATGTGTGTTTGGGACGGTTTGGGAAGTTAGTGAAATGTTGCACAATGTGTCAAAGGAATTCAGCAGGAGCTATAGAAAATAAAAGGGTTTCAACAAGGAGAGCAGACTCAGTACTGAAGACTGCACCAGGAAGAACTTTTTATAATTTATAATATCAGCTTCCAATTTGGGGCATTGGTTATATGCTAACAAAATGTTTCACTAATACCTCCAATTGAGAGTAAAACTGTGTTATGTGTTATCATTTTTCATTTGGTCTGATTTGGGTGAATTAGGGCAGAGAGGATGGGTTGTGTTCAATACGGTATAAGGCAGTGTAAGCAAAAAGAGAGTGGGGAATAAGACTGCAGAGAGAGAAAGCACGTTAAGCTGGAATAAACCACCTCAAAATAACTTCAGTGGACAGCAATTTAGGAAAACTCCCTGTGTTCAGGTAAGATATCCAATACAGGGTAAAGGATTTTTCAGATGTAATTAAGGTGACTAATCACTGGACCTTAAGATAGGGGGAATCTGCTTGAGCGTCATCTAAGCACACAGTGTTCTTGCTGTCAGGCGCCTTCCAGTCAGTTCTGAGTCCTGACCCGCCGTGCAACAGAAGGAAACACCACGCTGCCGCGCTCCAGGCAGCACGGACCCTTTGAAACTGGACTTTCCATGGGCTCAGAGCAGAAGACAGAGTCAGAAAGACGCAAAGTGTGAAAGGAGTTCAATCTTATGGGGGCTCACTGCTGAACTAAAGAGGCACAGGGCTCAGACCTGAGAACACATGAGTTAATAGTCCTCGAGTAGAGGTAGCAAGAAGATTGACACCTCCATCCTACCACCACGTGAAACAGAACCTTCACAATTGTTCGAAAGAGCTTGGAAACGGAGTCTTTTCCAGAACCGCCAAATAAGAGCCTAGATGAACCTTCCAAAACCAAACATTGTACCATCAAGTTCACTCTGACTCATAACAACCCAGTGGGTCCAGGCAGAACTGCCCGCGGGCATTTCTGAGACTGTCAATCTTACAGGGACAGAAAGCTTCATCTCCTCCTGCAGATCGACCCGCGATGTCACCATGGCTCCTTGCAACCTTGACCGGATGTGGCCCTCAATAGCGAGCCCAGTTGTGGTCACATAGCCTGCTGACCTACACAACTGTGCGAAAAGTCAACAGATGGTGTTTTCAGATGCTAATTGTGGGGTCATTTGTTTTGCAGCAATAGGGAAAGTGGTTTAGCTGGAAAGACTAAGAAGAAAAAGTTTACTTATTTGAGTAAGTGGTGAGGACAAGTGATTGCAGGTATTAATTCCTGGGGGACTTGATATAGCCACAGAGTGATAAACTTGATTCTTTTGAGGCAAATATTTATTAAGTGTTCTGATAAGGCAATCAATGAATATCAAAACCCTGTGCTGCCTGATGTGGTAGCCATGAGAACACACTGCTCAACCTTTAACTCTTAGAAGCCTAGTTGACTAAAGTCAGAAACTGCTGCTCTTTAAAGCCCATTTGCAACTGGCGTGCAACTGACAATTAACCCTTTTGAGGTTGACCTTGATTCCAGAGTCTTCAGCAGCTTTGCCAAGCCTGCCTCACGCTGTAGAGTTGTCTAGGTGTGTCTGTTCTCTCTCCCGCCCCCTTCTCTTTCCCCGAAGTAAGATTTGTATCACAGTCTGCTTTCTCAGGCTCTCTTAGTTCTTTCCACTCCTCCAATTGTTTGTCCCGCCAAATTTCTTGCTAAAGAGCATTTTACCTAATAAAATTACCACAAGTTTAATCCCAACTTGGAATCTGCTCCTTGGAAGAACTGAGCTAACACAGCTGTGCTACCTCTCCTTCGGGGAGATCCTTGGAACCCATATAAGCAAAAGACTAATGTTGCTGGCACAATGCCACATCATTACTTGGAGCTTTAGGTCTGAACTGACATCAAACACTGTTATAAACTAAGCAGTATCTCATTGACCTCATTGTACCTTAATGTCGGGCTGCTAGAAGCAAGCGCAGAACTTCGAACCCACCAGCAGTTCCAAAGGAGAAAGATGCGACTTTCTACTCCTGTGAAGGGATACAGTCTCAGAAACCCACAGAGACACTTACGCTCGGTCCTACAGGTTGGTATGAGTCAGAATTGACCCGATGGCAGTGAATTTGGTTTTGTGTTTTGGAAGTTGTTTCCATGTTAGGCTGAATGGCCAAAGACCAGAGGGGCCTGTCAATAAGAATTTGGGTTTCAGTTTCTACCAATGTAATCGTGGAACAGGCTGTGTCAAAATAATCACATTGATGCCAGAAGAAAAAGAGAAATAACAAGACCAAGAATGGTTTGCCTTCCCATCTAATGCCCAGTTGGCAGTTACTCCGACCTAGATGCCAAATAGGTTTTTTAAAAAATACCGTTTCCAAGGGGATATAAAGAAATTGATTCTTTGGCTGCATTACTCCAGCTACTATTCTGGCTGAATGGAAGGAAGAAGGAACTATGCTTCGTTGGGATTTCATTTGTATCTTCTTTAAAACATCCAGACCTAGAAAACATGACCTAGTTAGTATCCTGAAAACTAATCAAGCCAACCAGATTACTTTCCCTTGGAGAGAATACAAAGGAGGGAGAAGCACAGAAGATCCCTAACTCCTCTCTGTAAAAGTCAACATGTGAGGAAATGGCCAGGGGACTGCACTTGCTATAACTTCTGTCAGGCAGAGGTCAGACCTACGTCTACATGCCAACCTTCTGAAGGCGATTCTGACACCAACCTTCCCTGTACAACACTCTACTTCTCTACTCGGCTCAATAACCCAATGCAGTGGCCACAGAACTCACGGACAATACTCATAACAATGGAAGTTGACTAGGGAAGCTAATAAGATATAGCTCCTTTGTCCATAGTGCTTCTTCTAATTCATGCTGGCAAACTTATCTCTCTCGTCTTTAGCTTTTTACCCACATGGTCCTTTGGGCTCTGTCCTGCTTAGGCAAATGTTAGTAAGTTCCTTTGCGCCAATATGTCCAAAGGGTACCCCATTCCGTAAGGCAACCTTCTGTCCAAAGGCTCTCAGTTATACTCATTCAGTGGGCAGAGAAGTCTAGTGTTCAGCCTCACTGTCTTGACACTGCTGCTCTGCTCTGTCTCATGGTCTTGATGCTGCACCTGCTGGTGCCTCTGCTGCACTAATGGCTCTTCTTTCTTGATGATCTTGGGAGTCCTTGTTCTTCTTTCTAAATTTCCTCACATTTATGCTTAGCAGAATGACAAACTGACCAATACCTCAGTTAGAGTTCTCTACAACTTACTTTCAAAGATTATGCATAAATGAGCCAGAGCAAATAATTTCACTTCACTGCAGTATGTAACTTAAGATCCTTAATACATTGATACTCAGATTAGCAGTGCATCAAATTAGCAGTGCTGTTCAGATGGTAACATCAGAGGTCAGGAAGGGTGTGGGAGCATTGTTTGCCTTGTCTCTCTGGTCAATGTCAATGTCAGTGTTGAGATCCTCTTGTGAAATTTACAAGTCATTTCTACACAAACGTTTAGAAGAGAAAGGTTTTTTGTTCTTTAATTTTCATTTATTTCACTTCTCATTATCTCTTGGAAACATCAAAACATAGTCAGGTGACAAACAAAATAACAGAACCAAGCCTAAACAACAACGAAGTGACAGGGATGATGTGAAAGGGGAAAAAAGTATGTCTATTTTAGTCCATGAGCAGATAATTCATACATGGAAACTTGAGAGTTGACTTTAGTTATATAACTCAAAAGTTTTTGAAGACCAAAGAGGGTCCCTAACTTAAAGCCAGTCCTATGGATTTTTGTGGGGAGCCAGCAGTGACAATTCCACTGAATTATATCTCTCCAGAGTGTTTGGCATGGGAGAGAACTGATTAATTGTAAAACAATAAATTATTTTATGAGCTTCAATTCCATGTTTTCAAAAAACCCAGTTGAGTTAGTTAGTTTATTGTGCCAACCTGGCCGATAAACGCATGTGGGGTTAATTGAAGGGCAGTGGGACAAATGGCTCAGTGAGCCTCGCCTTTCGAGTTTTTGGGTCTCTTGCTTTCTGATGGTCGCACCAGGGTGCAGCTGCCTTAGCAATTCCCTGCTTCAGCTAGCAAGGTTCACTTCCTGGAAGACATCCCTGAGGAGAAGCCACAGGGACCTACCCTGATGCAGTCCTCGGTGCTGGAGCACCACTGCGGCGACTCTTGCCAGCACTGAGATGTTTACACATTCACTGACTCGGCTTTCCTCCTGCAGTCGGCGTCATTGTGTCTGTTATGTGAGATGGAGGAGGACTTTGTGGATTGGTGTTGGACATAAGAGTTAATGTTGGACTGTGAGCTTGGGCAGCACTGGGTTGGGATGTTTCCTTGATGCTCACTTAACCTTTATATAAAACTCTTTCTTATACATGAGTTTCTGTGGATTTTTTTCTCTAAAGTACCCAGACTAACACACCAGTGCATTTGGGGGAAATGACCCGGTTCCATACAGCCCTTGCGGAGGAAACTGTCAAGAAGTTGAAACTCTTTTCTCATTTCTTTGTGAAGCATGAAATGACATGTGCTTAATAACAGACCGTGTTTGTGCTTTCAGGTCTGTTTTTATAAAGGATTTCTTTTCCTTCTTTCCAGGTATTTTTTCATAGTTTTATTCATAGCTTGGGCAATTCCAGGGACTACGGACCTGGAGTTCATATATCGAGAGGTCTTTTGAATGCAGAATGATTTTCAGGGTGATTGTGAATCTTTCGACATCTTCTGAGAAAGCAGCCCCTTCCCTGTGTGTAATATGCACCCAGCAGCTAATCTTCAAAACGGCATGTAGAAACAGGAAGGAAAATGCTGTAGCCCACAGGTTTCATGTAGCAATAATGCACAGAACCCCAGA
Organism: Echinops telfairi; assembly: GCF_000313985.2. Classification (NCBI taxonomy): domain Eukaryota; kingdom Metazoa; phylum Chordata; class Mammalia; order Afrosoricida; family Tenrecidae; genus Echinops; species Echinops telfairi. Next base: position 43,114,324 of record NW_022111324.1, on the reverse strand, counting down.
TACTTTCTGATCCAGGTTGATCCTTTATAGCCCACAGTAGGGAATGTCTAGACACATGGGTTGTCTTTCTCCTTCCAATCACTGTGGTAGGTCTGATCATCAAACCCAACTGTTCTTTGTTGAACCCAAACAAGGATTAGGATTTTTTTTTTTCATAAAATGAGATACCGACACAGCATTAACAAAGAATACAGTTAGAATTTGTAGATGAAGGAAAAATATCTAACACGGTTCTGTGGTGAGGATACTCTTTGTAGCATCAGGGGTCGCTAGGTGATGCACATGCGTCTTGTGCTAGGCTGATACCAAAAAGGCTGACAAGTTCACCCAAAGGTGCAACAGCAAGCCTTGATCAATTTCTGAAAAATCAGCCATGGAAAGTGTTATGGGTCCTAGGTCTTGACTGATATCCCTAGAATTGCCTTGAGCTGGAATCAATTGGGTGGTGGGGGCGGCGGAAGTCAGGGGGCGTGGGTAGGGGGGAGACAAGGGACAGTGAAGGTGTGTGTGGGGGGGGACAAATCATCATAGTAGGTAGTCATAACATAAACATAAGTCTAGGTGACCTGTTTTTTTTTGGGAGTTTCATATACAGAATTCATCAAAGATTGGGAGTTAATCAGAAGGATTGACAATCCTAATTTCTACAGGAACAGTGACAGCTCCCCCTCCCATATTTACTGTTACCCCAGCCCAAGCTCCCTGATACACTGGCATCGCAATCCTGTACACTGTCCAGTCAAGAATTTAGCAATTTAGGAACCAAGCTACTCCGTAGACACGGATGAATCAACATGTTTTATCCCACGTGCTCTCTCTGGGCTGCTGAATGCTCACAAGAAGCTATTTGAAACTGAAGACACCACTAAGGAACTAGTGGACTGTAATTTGTAAAGTGGTGAATGATTACTCATTTTGTCTTTGGAATGCACAGACCCCACTGAGAGTAGAAAGTGTACCACATTTCTTGAGACAGCAACTGCTCTCTGCATCTGGGGGTCTTCTTATGGGCTATGCAGTAACAGGTTTGACATGTCAGAGCCAGGAAACATCTAGTTAATGTGTAGTCCAAATTATTCTCAATGTCACATCACTCTCTTACAGAGGGGCACATATTCCCTTTAGTTGACAGCACTGATGAACACATTTAGAATAACTCAGGGGCACTAATGTGAAATAGGCTACTCAGTATTATAATTAGAAGAACAACCGCCTAATGTCATACCATATTTAAACTATTTTCCTTTTTAAAAAAAGTCCAATGTAACATGAACATCTCTTATGCTATTCATCTGTGTGCTTCACATTGCTCATAGGTGTGGAGTTGTGATGAGCAGGTGAATAAAACATTGCATTATAGTATTATCACACCTGCTAGGATGCATGCACTATTTAGAAGAGGAAACTCTCTAAGCTTTATACATAATCATCTTGCTAATATTGACCTTTGAGGTAATAGGACTTTGCTGTCTGTGGTACCCAAGGACTGAGATAGATAGCTGCTATCGAATCAACTCTGATTTGTTGACCTGGTTTTGAAATCATAGTCATGTCCAAATCTATCACTTGGCTACTGTGCTAATAGATCCATCACACTAAGGTCTCAGCCAAGCAGTGAATTACCTTAATATGGCTCTTCTAGTCATAGCTTTGTTACCACCACCACCACCAGCAGCCCATGTACCAAATGCCCTTCTCCTGGTGGGCATGATTAATAGAAGGTGGGTGAAGACACTAACAGGATTCATATGTGAGTGATGAGCACATAATGAACTATCTCAGAAGCAGGAAATGGGGATTTTACTACCAGCAGCAGAGAAGCACCAGGAGTGGAACGTGTCCTTTCGACCTCGAGATACCTGCATATTTGAACTCCTTCATCAGGAGACAGCTGCGACACCAGGCAAGTGGCAGAGAAGCAATAGCAGCAGCAAAACCACCAGGCAGTTTATGAACAGAGGAGAGGGCGTTCCCGCCCACAGAACAAGTGAAGCAGTGTTTGGGGGGCAGGAGGCTGGCTTATGGAATGAGGTGTCTCAACTGAGCACTCAGTTGAGGGAGCTGTGGCTGCTGTCCCACTGAGCTAGAGCTGAGCTTGGTACTGAGGCTCGTGGCAGAGTGGTGTCCATTTTCAGCATTTATTGGCAGCGCTAAAAAAGCTTCCTGACATGACCCCAACCAAGGCAGAGGCCAGTGGGTCATGAGAGGTCCATGATCAGAGAGAGGTCTGGCTGCAGGCACTACTGAGGAGAGGATGTCCTATACAAATACAGTGAACCCTCGTTTATCGCGGTTAATCGGTTCTAGACCCTACCGTGATAAATGAAATTCCGTGAAGTAGGATTCCTTATTTGTAAATCAAATATTTTCGTAGTTAGAGCATAGAGGACATGAAAAAACACCCTTTAGTCACCATTACACTCATATTACCCAATTTATTAAACGAAAAAGGGAAAATACAGTAAAACATTTTGGACGTTACAATTAACATTTATTATTTATTATATTATTTATGGCATCAAGCGTGTACAGTATGAGCCAATCAGTGGCAGTAATGACAGAGCATGCGCTGTTACGCAAAAACCGCGATAGAGTGAAGCCGCGGAAGTCGAAGCGCGAAGTGGCGAGGGTTCACTGTAATTGTATCCTGAGCTTTTGAAACTTGCGAACTCCCTTAACAATCACAACTACGAGGGGTTTTTTTTGAGAGTTCTGTGTGGCCATTGCAATGCATTGTCAAAGCCAGTGAGCAAGAATCACTCAAAACACAAACTCCCGGCCATTGAGCGGATGTCCATTCACGGTAAACCTAAAGGACAGGATCGAATCCCCCCTGTGGGTTTCTGACACTTAACTCTTTTCTAAGCGTTCCACTGAGACATGCTCCACAAGCATATCAAGAAGAATTGTACAATCGTTACCACATTCAAATTTAGAACATTTTCTCCTTTTTTGTACTCATTGTTATTAGCTCCCCATTTCCCACAATGTCCCCTGCCACACTCCCAAGATGTTATTAATCCAGTTACTGTCTCTGTAGATACACCTATCATGAATTTGATATGCAGAAAAACATACCAAACTCCACACCCACTCCCATTTTATGTTTATATATATATATATAAAACAAAGTGAAACTAATTTTTCTTAGATTCAGGATGGAATTAAGCGCAATTCCCAAATCTGGTCATATACTTATGGTTTATAAATGTCTCTGGTTCACCTTATAGATATTCTTGTCATTTTATATTAGAGACCATTATCAATCATCTTCCTGAAGCATAAGGTCATTCTATTGTAGTGTCATTAATTTAGTAAATGGTATAGAATGTAAAACCCAATTGAGATGAGGAAATTATCCAAGTATAGGCCAGCTACAAACGGAAATTCATGAATTGTTGACCTGTACAGATCCAAACCTTAAGATATTGGACACTATTTACACAAACAATGGGGGTTGGTCACAGGCAAACCCTCATTGACTGGGCGGAACAACACCTACCAGATTAATACCTGTCAGAATCAAGCAAGAAGAGCACTAAAATAATAAGTATATGGAAGTCCCAGCCTACCTCCAGGCAAGAGATCCGAACCAAAGTCCAAGAAGCATCAGTTCTATACCCGGGGATAGCAGTTATCTGCTTCTTCTCACACTAGGGCATTTCAGTCTCGAGTCCCAAGGCTGCAAGGGAGTTTGGGGTAATCATTTAGTGGGGTTTCTACATTGAGTCCTTCTGGTGTGGCCTACGAAGGATGTTGTGTGCCTTGAAAAAGCAGGGTCTAAAGTTCCCGTGGTCTATAGCACATGACTCTTTAATGGAGTCAAAACTCTTTCTCCTGAGAAGCAGCTGGAGGATTTGGAATGCTAACCTTGTGCTTAATAGCCCAATGCATAGCCACTGCTCCACCAGGGTCCCGTGGGAAGAGAGGTGAAGTCAGTTGGTAGGACAGTGGGAGGGTGGGGCATACCTTACAGAAATTGGCCTTGGGCAGCTCAGACTAATGATGGGGCTTTTCCTTCCCCCTTTGTGAAGTTAGAGCCAGTCAGTGTTTACAGTCTTGTCACCGGTTACCAAACATGTTGACCTACTCCAGCATTTGATCCCTCCTGAGGACGTGTGCAAAGGGAAAACCGAAAAAGACAGAAAGAAAAAATACTATTCTGTTGTGATCTGTAAGACTTTAACTGGCTAATTTTTGTGAATATAATGCCTTTGTTCCTCACGTGCTTTGGTCTGGACACGCTGCTGGTATTTTAAATACCAGTGTCATAGCTTCCAGCATTATAACAACACATGTCACCATAGTATGGCAAATGGGTGGTGGGGTAGGGCTTGGAGATTCTGTTTTCAATAGACTAAATAGAGGGTCACTATGAGTCGGCAGTGACTCAATAGCAGTGAGTGAGTAAACGTAGAAACAATCTGGGAAAATGTTACGTTTTTAAGCTACCTCAATTGTAATTCCTCATTTCTCAGGAGTACTCTCAACTCAGTGTCTCGAAAAACAAAACCATTTACCAGCCTCATCAAACATTATCACCTTGTTTAAATCCTGGTATCTCTCCAACCCTATACTATAGACGCCTTAATGTGATCTCTGGCATCCCACTCTTCCTTCAAACTCAATACTCGCTCCATTGAGTTGATTCCCACTCATCGTGGCCCTGTAGGACAAAGAAACCCTTTGAGTTTCTTGGATTGTAACTTTCCATGGGAGTAGAAAGCCTCTTCCGCCTCCCAGGGAGCCTCTAGTGGTGTCAAACCATTGACCTTGACCTAGTTATCAGTCCAAAGCTTAGCCATGATGCAACCAGGGCTCTTCATTCCTTACATAATATTTGTTGGCTAGTGCTGACATTCCACCAGCCCTTGCAGAAATTGCAATAGCCTAGTCACAGACTTGGGTGCATATATGTTAGTGTTTGTATAAATGTTTCTGTATTTTTGGTGGATACACATGAATGTGTGAATGTTTATCTAAGTTATTCCATGAAAACCAGCACCATGCACATAGGGTTGCCTTGTAAGACAACATAAATGATATCAATTACTATGGATAAGAAGGCTTACATTGAACTAAATAAATGAATTACCTTGTATAAGATCAACCTCACAACTTTTAGAGGCAGATGTTATTCACATTTTCAAAACTGTCAAGTAAAGAGTTAAAAGAAGCTACATAAGTAAGTTGTTCCATCGTACTCCAGAGCTTTATATACCTAAAGGTCCTCAGGAGTTGCTCTGAAAAGAAGTGGACGGGTGGGGTGTTTAAAGATATAGAGAACTTATTGTTTAGGTTGGTCTGCTCTAAATTTTGCCCAGAATCTCACTCAGTCCACCATACTCCTCTAAGTATACAATTTAAACCCCTATTATGAGAATTCTACTTGTTTGTTGAAAGCAAAGAGGACTTGAAGTACTTACTGATAAAGATGAAAGAGTCTGGCCTTCAATCTTAATTACACCTAAATATGATCTAAATCAAACCAAGCCCTTTGCCATTCACTCAGTTCTGACTC
>NW_022111324.1:43102967-43108410 GCF_000313985.2 Echinops telfairi | reverse complement strand
CAAAGGTAAAAAATACCACTCAGGGACTAAGTTAAACCCGAACCAAGCCATAGTATTTCCAATTGCTTCATATGCATGGGAAAACTCACCATTGAATCAGGAAAACTAAGAATGTATGCATTTAACTTATGGTGCTGACAGAGAATGTTGAATATCTAATCAACTACCAGAGAATGAATAAAGAAGTCTTGGAAGAAGGATAGCCAAAGTGTTCCTGAGCAGAAAGGATGGTAGGATGTCATCTCATGCATTGTGGACACCTGATCAGTAGAAACCAGGCCCTGAGGACAGCATGCTTGAGATAGGGTAGGCTCCGTGCAGAAGAGGAAGCTGCATCGGTGTACTGGCTCCAACAGTGGGCTCTGACATAACCATCTGGAGGCTGGCACAGCACCAAACAGTGTCTTGGACTGTTGCCCGTGGAATTTCTATGACGCAAGCCTACCCCATGGCACCTAAAGACAAATACAACTATTTTGAAGAGAGGGCCCGGCTGGGGGGGCGGAGTAGGAAATACAGGCCTTAGCTTCTGAGAGTATATACTTGCACATAAAATTGGTAACATTTCTAGGTGAGATAGCATGAGAGAGAGTTTTTGTAATGTCTATAAATCCAGCATTTGGACTTTAATGGATTTAATTGATGTGTCCTGACAGAGCCATCTGTTATGTGTTTTAACTTGCTTACTGCATTTTGAAAGTCTGCAAGTACTTGCTACTTTTGACTTTATCTACAAAGCCAGTGGGAAATGTTGATTAGATTCTGGAGGTATGTAAAATAGCATCCTTCTAACTAGGTAGATTTGGTAAATGTTTAGAGAGACAATTTGAAATACTGTCCCAATTCTGAGAATTCTTTCAGAATCAAAGATAAATTCCTCTGTACAATATACACCTGGAGAGGATTTGATTAAATTATTTTATATCACATTGAAAAGCTGGCACGGGAGCCACATCTGACGTCCTCTGGCTTTGGTAGAGAGAAGGTGAAGCCAACTTCATGCCAGCCCAGGGCTGATTGCCACAAGGCAGAGTCCGACATGACGCCACCCTCTATCCTTATTTTATTTTACCCAATTCTGACGCAATCATTCCTCCCATGGTGCACTGCTTTTCTGATGGGTTTGATAATGCACTACAAGGGTCACACAGAACTCACAGGCAATATTCATGATTATGGGGGTTATTAAGGAAGTTAACCAGTTACTCTGAGTCAGAAAGAAAACATCAAGAATGCATTGTCTGTGGACCAAGAAATCCATCTCTCTGTTCACATTCTCAGAGCTACTCCTCTGCTCTGCCCCATGGGCTCAGTGGGGCTCCTCTGCTCTCCTTTACTGAGACATCTGGTTGTTCTGTTGCCTCCATCACACTACACCATTCACTTGAGTCAATTGCAAGTGATAGCAATCCTATAAGGCAGAATAGAACTGCTCAGGAAGTCTTCCCAAACTGTACATCTCTACATAAGTAGACTGCTATATCTTTCTACCATAGTGCTCCATTTTAGCAATTCCTTGAGATCTCTGAGAAGGAGCCCTGGTGATATAGTGGTTATGCATTGTGGTGCAATCTGCAAGTTCAAAACCACAAGCTAACTCCTAGGGGAGAAGACAGGGCTTTTGCTCCTGTAAACAGTTACAGTCTCAGAAAATCACAGTAGCAGTTCTACCTTGTCCTGTAGGGTCCCTATGAGTTGGCGTAGACTCAGTGACAGTGAGTTTGGTTTGGTTTTGAAATCTCTGAAGTGAAGGGCCACGAGACAGACAGACATAGCGGGACAGCCTGCACACTGAGGTGTGCTCCATTCCACCCACTGGAATCGCTTCAAGATTTCAGTGAACACACTGTATGAGTGCAGATTTTAAAATAAAAATATTTTATTTTTTTTAATCATTTTATTAGGGGCTCATACTACTCGTATCACAATCCATACATACATTAATTGTGTAAAGCACATTTGTACATTCAATGCCCTCATCATTCTCAAAACATTTGCTCTCCACTTAAGCCCCTGGCATCAGCTCTTCATTTTCCTCCTCCCTCCCCACTCCCCACTCCCTCATGAACCTTGATAATTTGTAAATTATTATTTTGTCACATCTTACACTATGCAAAGTCTCCCTTCAACCACTTTTCTGTTGTCCATCCTCCAGGGAAGAGGTTATATGTAGATCCTTATAATTGGTTCCCTCCCTCCACCCTCCCAGTATCGCCACTCTCAGCACTGGTCCTGAAGGGATCATCTATCCTGGATTCCCTGTGTTTCCAGTTCCTATCTGTACCAGTGTACATCCTCTGGTCTAGCCAGACTTGTAAGGTAGAATTGGGATCATGATAGTGGAGGGGTGGGGGAGGGAGGAAGCATTTAGGAACTAGAGTAAGGTGACCAGATTTTAACACTGGTAAAGCGGGAAGCCATTGACCGGGGTGGGTGGGGGAGAGGGGGTTCTTGATTAAAAATTTGGTCTATACGAGCAACAAAAATTTTCATAGAACGCAAAAATAGTATTGTAATATATATTTTTAAAATTTCAACATAAGTACAATTTACAAAGATAATACATTAAAAAATTATGTATAGTATTATTTTATTCTTTGGCATATTTCTCATTTGAATGAATTTTTTTAGTAGATTGCTGTCGTTGTTTAAAAGGTCATGACATTTTTCACAAGAATGTGTTAAATCATATTTCACACATAAAATGGCTTTCAAAGTCTCAATACTTAATTGTGAATTTTCTGATGTCCACACTTTATTTACCGTAGAAAAAATTATTATATACATATTGCTTAAAAACACAGCAAGTAGGTACATAATTACTTGAACATATTTTATTGTCAGTTTATAAATTAAATTAATTTGATTGTTATAAAGTAACTATATTTTTAAAATTATTTTAATTTTAATCCTATATTTCTTTCTAAATAATAAAAATACTAACTTGTATTATTTTTTTCTCTGAATTTGCTGTAACGTAAGTCATGTCACTATCAAGGCTGTCACTAGACATTTTGCCACCACTATAAAATATAAGTAATACGAGTACGTACTGTCTGCTAAATTCAAGAAAATTTATGTATTTATGAAATAAATAAATAAATTACTTACCTAAATTATCTGAATAGCTGATTTGTTGACATCACTTGTTTAACTAAAATGCCATTGTCCATTAAGTCCAAACAATGGTGGTCAAATTCTTAAAACTGATCAACAATGCGAACCTTGATAAACAGTTCTCGAAAATCAGTTCTCAACAATGATTTGTTATTATTAAAGTTTAACATTATAAAATTAACAAAAACAATATAAAACTCATATCCTGGTGAAATAGCCACATGGTAGTCGAAAACCGTATATTCCCTTCCCGTTCTCCTGCCGTTCCCTAGCTTGCCTTGCATTCTTTCCCAAAATCGGGACTTTTATAAAACACCGTGGGACACAGGACAAATTGTTAAAAATCGGGACTGTCCTGCCAAAAGTGGGACATCTGGTCACCTTAAAACTAGAGGAAAGTTGTATGCTTCATCGTTGCTACACTGCACCCTGACTGGCTCATCTCTTCCTTGTGACCCTTCCGTAAAGGGATGTCCAATTGCCTACAGATGAGCTTTGGGTCTCCACACCACACGCCCTCATTCTCAATGATATGAAAATCAAAATATTTTAAAGTGACCAAGAATATGTTTTCAATGTTCCGGGATCAATGACCAGCCTTACCTATTTTTCCAGTGACATGTAAGAGAGAGCTTTAGGAAGATTTTGAACTGTGATTACTATGCTGCAAGATAACTGATTGGAATGGAAGTATAAGTCCTCTATGGACTGCACTTCTTTTTCCCAGGAGAGAATATGAAGGAGCCCTGGAGAGGCAGTGGTTGCTTGACTGCTAACTGAAAGGTTGGTGGTTTGAAGCACACCAACCACTTCTCCATAGGGGGAAGATGTGATCGTCTGCTGCAATCAAGGGGATAGTCTTTGAAACCCGATAGAGAGGTCTATTATTTCCTACAGAGTCTCTAACTCAGAATTGACCTGATGGGGATGGGTTTGGTTTTAGAATGGAGAAGATAAAATAAATCCCTTATTTTCTACTTCTCACAATGAAACATTTATGGGGGAGTTCATGTAAAGCATCTTGGCATCTCGAAGAAATGCCTTGTACAATATGCTGAGAAGTCAATAATTCCCTATAATTTACTTCTGAAAGTCCAAACCCGTTGCCTTGGAGTGAATTTCAACTCAGAGAAAACCTGAAAACCAGAGCAGAGCGCCCCCTTCAGGTTTCCCAAATGGTCAGTCTGTGTCAAAGCAGATTGCCATGACTGCCCCCGACCCCAGAGGGGCTGGTGGGTTTGCATGTCTGACCTTCTGGTTGGCAGCGAGGCGCTTCAATTATTGTGCTACCAGAGATCCTTATGATTTATAGAGTACTCTTAGATTTATTTTTGCTTTGTACACATTTCTTTATCGTTGAAACAACCTTGTGATGTTCTGAAACAAAATATTATCACCCATTACTTGCAAAAGTATGAGGACTACATGTTGCTTCTTCAAATTCTCACACCCTTGTATCTTCTTCTAGGCCAGCCTGTGAGGAGTGAAAAAAATAAAAATGATTTATGAGTAAACAACAAAGTACATGAACTTGAGTATTCTCTGATAGTACATCCCAGCTACGCATATTTCTTAAAAAGCAAAGGAACGCAGGAGAGGAGACAGAACCCCCATTAAAACTAGTGGAGCTTTTTAGCTTTTAAATGAAAAGCTTTTAAAACTTCTTAAGCAAACAGAATCAATTGCAGAAGTGAGGATCTTATTTGTTAACTCTGAGTAATTTACTCCTCCAAATTCTTATTCACAGTGCCTTCCCTTATCAACTAAAGAAATTAAGCGTGCTGAGTCAATTTATACTAAATCTGCATAAGCAGTAACATTCTGGAGTTATCTTGATTTGCTCATTTTATATTGGCATTATGATTCAGTATCAACACAATAAGTTAAAACAATTTAGAGTCAAGCTTCTTTGATAGATTGTTAGCTTGGAAATTTGCTATATTCTCCTGTAGAGTCTACATCCTGTCAGGCAATGGCTTTAGCTTCAAAACCAAACCTAAAAACATCAACATATAAACGACAACAATGAAAAGAAAAATAAAATAACATGAAAATAAAAAGGGACTTCAAGAATCTGGTGAAGTTTAATTGAAAAATAATGGATTTCTACAGAAACGTCTTGAAGTCCCCTAGTATTCCACTGTCACTTGAGCTAAGGATACTATTGTTTTCTTGCCAATAAGAATTGGTAGGAGGACCTAGTTGGGATTTACTGAGAACTATATATGTATATATTTACGATGTTTCCATATTTTTATATCATTTTCTTATCACACTCCATACATACATCCATTGTGTCAAACACATTTGTGCATTTGTTGCCATC
>NW_022111324.1:43088110-43101250 GCF_000313985.2 Echinops telfairi | reverse complement strand
GCAACTTTACCACCTTCAAAGTATTCTCCATTACCCTCAATACATTTGTCATATCTGCAATGCCATTCTTGGAAACATTTTTGAAACTCATCTATTTGGATGGCTGACAGCATCTCCCTCATTTTTTCTTTACTTCTTCTGTGTAGTCAAATCACTGTCCTTTCATGTCCCTCTGCATTCACAGCAACAAAAAGACATCACATGGAGTGAGATCAGGTAAGTAAGGAAAAGTGTGTGAGGCAAAAGAGCCATGCTGGCTTTTGCCAACAAGTGGCACACTAAGATGGCCGCATAAGCAGGTGCATTGTCCTGGTGGCAAAGCAGTACCCTGTCTGCCACAAAGCAGGCCTTTTTCATCCCACATTGGTACACAATCTTTTCAGAACCTTTAATAGAAAGCTTGTTTAATAATCTGGCCTGGTGGAACGAACTCCAAATGCACTATGACTGGATATTTTTATCAGTTCTGGAAGTTGATGGATGTCCAGAATGAGGTTTGTCATCAATGGATATTTCACCTGTGTTTAATGGTGAGAAAACCACTCACACACTTGAGTCTTTCCCATAGTGCTGTTCTTGTAAACTTTGTTCGACATCACAACACTTTCTGTGGCATTTTTCCTGAGCTGTAAAAAAGATTTTAAAGCTGCACACTGTTCTCTTAAATCAACCATTGCACACACACACACACACACACACACACACACACACATGAGGTTTGAGCGATACTGGTTTTACAAAAAAAAATTCACTCTGTGATCAGAAAGAACCTTCCCAGGTGATGCCACTGGTTTCACTAATTCAAAGCAAGTTGCTGAATACTTGCCTAGCAGGAAAAATGCTAACTACAAAAGGTCTGCTGTTCTCAGTGAAATCCTGGGTTTTGGGGTACCCCCTCATATACTAATATACCTTTAATAAAATACAGATGTATTCTTCTTCTAATTTGGGTTTATAGCATATACAGGGAGCCCTGGTGGCATAGTGAGTTACTTGTTGGGCAGCTAACTTCAAGATCAGCAGTTGGAAACGTCTTTCTTCAGAGGAGATGAAGCTTTCTGCTCATAGTGACTTACAGGCTTGGAAACCCACAGAAGCAGTTCTACTCTGCTCCACAGGGTCACTGTGCATCATAATTGATTTAATGGCAGTGAGTTGGAGGATAAAGAGGTTTTCTACTTCTAAAATCTCATAGGGGCTGTTCTACCCTGTCCTACAGGGTTGACTCAACTCAATGACAGTGAACTTGGCTTTGGGGGTTTGGGTTTTTTTTGAAGTATATACATTCATCCAATTATTAATTGAAATAAGATCCTTAGGGGTAAATGACTTTACATGAGCTCAAGGAGAAACAGGGTCAAAGAGCCCATGCCCTCTCACACACATCTCCCAACTGTGCAAAGTACAACACACATCAAGCCCTATGAGGGGATTGAAATACTTCATTGATTTAAAATTAGTTTTAAAATGTAAAATTAAAGTACATAAAAATTTATGTATTCATATATATGCATATATAACTTATCTAATTTTGAAATTACAAAATGCATACTATGAAATGCATAGTGGGTTACTTGTTGGGCAGCTAACTGCCCGATCAACAGTGGGAAACATCTTTCTCCAGAGGAGATGAGGTTTTCTATTCATGAAAAGAGCTACAGAACTCGCAGAAGATCAAAAATCCCTAGACCTAACTAGCCAGTGGCATGCTACCACACACACAGGCGGTAGTTAAGAATACCCATACTTTTCAAGGAAACCATTATTGAAAATTAGTGCTGCATGTTTCATGAGGGCCGCAGGAGAGAAAGGTGTTGAATAATAATCACATGCACTTTAGAGCAGGTGCTCTGAGATTATTGGCCTACTTTGTGGTCTGTGAACTAGTCTCAAATACATTTTCAAATTTAAATAGAAATATATTTGAAATTTTGCATTGCCTGCTTCAATATTTTGAAATAGCTATATCTGCAATAGGTCCTTAAGTTAACGTACCGATTACTGCCTGCTTCTGATATAAAGAAGGAGCCTTGCTTGCATGGTGGGTGGGTTGTTGGGTTGGTGAGCGCATTGTTGGTGGTTCAGACTGACATCCATTTTTCAGGAGAGACATGAGACTCTGCTCCTGCAAAGCCTCATAGTCTTGGGAAAAACTATGAGGCGAAATTACCTGATAGCAATGGCACTTTTTAGATTTTGTTGATTTCAGGAAAATCTAGCAGAGGATAAGTCCATCTTATTATATTAAAAACTAACCACTAGTTTCAGTAGAGTCCATTGCAACCCCTGGTAAGCTAGGATAGAGCTGTGCTCCATCGGGCTTCTCCACGACCCATTTTACAGAAACATATCCAAGGGCGTTCTTTTGAGGAACCTCCAAGTAGATGCAGCCCCCACACTTTCAGTCCGCAGAGAAGGACAAGCATGTTAGCCAGGGAAACAAAAAATTTCTAACAAAGTTCTAGCCAATAGACTCCAACTGCATTAAAATAAATAAATCAGATATTAGATCTAAGCTGGATTTATAGCATGAATACAAGGATGATTCAGCATTAGAAAAATGATCAATACAATCCATTTCATTAAAAAAAAACAACATAAAAGAGCCACAGATCATACCAATCCACATGAAAAGGGCATTTGACAAAATCTAACACCCATTCTTGATAAAAACAGTCAACAAAATTGCAATAGAAATTACATCCCTCAACATAAAAAGACATACAGACAAAACCATTGGCCACCATTAGTTTCAATGGAGATTAAGAGAAAACATTTCCCTGTAAAAGGGAGGCACACAAGCATGTCCTTTATCACTACTTCTATCCAACAGTGTGCTGGAAGTTCTAGCCAGATCTACAAGGCAAGAAAGAGAAATAAAGACATCTAAATTGGCAGAGAAGGAATAAAATCATCTCTATTTGCAGATCACATGAAAAATTTCAGACAACAATAAAATCATTGAAAAATAATTGAAAAATTCAGAAAAGCGTAGGGGTGCAAGATCAACCTACAAAAGTCAGTTGGAGCCCTTCATTCTAACCAAGAGAACTCTGAAAATGGAATCAATAAAATACTAATATTTATATTAGCTACCCAAAACTTTAAATACTTAGGATTAAATCTAACCAGAGAAACAGAATGCTTGTACAAAGAAAACTACAGAATAGTACTACAAGAAACCTGAAGAGTCCTATAGAAATGGAATAATATATCATGAGTATGGAAAGGAAGACTTAAAAAGGTGAAAATGTCATTGCTAACCACGGTGATTTATAAATATAATGCAATTCCATTTCAGATACCAACATCATTCTTTAAAGAAATGAAAAAATAATCACCAATTTGATATGGAAAGGATTGAAGCACCAGATAATCCAAGTACTATGAAAGGAGAACTAACCACAGAATTCCTGATTGCTAAACCTACTTACCCATCGACAGTACTCAAAGCAGCATGGTTGGTATCGGTGTAATGATGAACATACAGAACAATGGAACAGAATTGAGAACACAAAAATAAAATCATCTACCCATGAGCAACTCATACCTGACAAAGCAACAAAACTCATTAAATAGGAGATCATCTCTAACAAATGGTTCTGAAATATCCTTTTTCAGAAGAAGGAAACAGAATGCATACAGCACAAAATGCATGAAAGATGGTTCCTAGACCTAACTGTAAACCTTAGAACTATAAAGATCATAAATGAAAAAATAGGATCAAGATTTGGGTGTCTAATACATGATATATAGAAATACAATGTCAAATCGAGTGAAAAAACCTTTAAATAGCAGAAGAAAACCAGGTGACTGAAACCTCCTAAAAATTAGAAACCTAAATGCAATAAAAGATTTCACAAAAAAGTGTAAAATAAAACCTAGAGGTTGGGAAACATTTTTAGCAATGACATATCAGACAAGAGATTAAAATCTAAACGTTATGAAAATTTCAACACTTCAACAAGAAAAAGACAATTTCTTGAAGAAATGGGCAGAGGACATAAACTGTCACCAAGGAAGACACATCCAGATGGTCATCAAACATAAAAAGAAATGCTTATGATGATTAGCAAATGAAAACAATGATATATCAAACCTTAGCACCAATAAGCAAGTTTTAAAAAATTCAAGAAAGTACAAATGCCTGTGAGACTCTGGAGAGAGTGGAGCTCTCAGACTGTGCTGGTGAGACCGGAAAATGGTGCCACACTGTGGGAAGTGGTACGGTGCTTCCTCAGGAAGTTGGGAATAAAAATATCATATGATCTAATAATCGCTGTATTTAGATTATATCCTAGAGAAATAAGGGCTAAGGAATAAATATTTGCACACCCACTATTAATTTCTATTCATAATATTCAAATTATATTCATATATTTTCACAGCACTATTCATTTAGAAAGCCATTACATGGAGACAACAAGCGGCATGACAAGGTTGACCTCGCATGTAGTGCAGGATACCTGCGAGAAGAGGCAGCTAGATCCTGAGCCTGTAAGCTTTTATGTGAGCAGAAAATTTCACCTTTCTCTTGGAGAGTTGCTGTGAGCTCGAATAATTGATCTCAACCATGTAACCCGCTCTATTATGTGGGCTCCCTGTTTATTGTAC
This sequence comes from Echinops telfairi, assembly GCF_000313985.2. Lineage (NCBI taxonomy): Eukaryota > Metazoa > Chordata > Mammalia > Afrosoricida > Tenrecidae > Echinops > Echinops telfairi. The sequence continues at coordinate 43,096,636 of NW_022111324.1, read as the reverse complement.
AGTAACTTACTTCTGGCTCCTTTTAAAGATAACACATTGGGACTGTCTATATCCAGTTTCTAATAAAAGTGAGGTGATACTTGGGGAAAATTGCAAGTTCATATAATTCAAATATATCTTTAGTTCAAAGGTCACCATGTGAAACATAACTTGACCTAAATACTTAGCACAACACAAACTACTTTAAATAAAACCATCATAAACTTCCTCTTTCTCAGGCTAGCTAAAAAAATCACAAGCTATTGAATCAATGCAGACTCAGAATAACCTGATAGGACAGGGTAGAACTGCCCCTCTGAGATTCTGAGATTGTAACTCTTAGGGGAGTAAAATATCTTGGTTTTTTTTTAATCGGCTAACAGAGTGAAGAGTAGTACGTAGCATATGTCCTATATCTCAAAACTAGAGCTGATAAGGGAAAATTGGTGCCATTTTTAGAATGTGCAGGTTAAATACATCCAGAAACAAGTCTAACATTTGAGGCACCAAAATGTATGTTGGCCAGTGTAATTCTATATCAACATTATGAGAAGAGAATGCAAATTCCAAAGAACAACTGCTACCCAAGGGTTGTGAGAGAGTCCTTATCCTTCCATCCCTGCCAAAGAGACCCCCAGTAAGAATATTAGGTAACTGAGATCTGACATGGTATGATCAGTCTTTGAAGAACACTACTGTCTATGAAAAGCAGTTCCATTTATGATTTGAGCTTATGAAGAACAGTAAACAAACCTTTTAATTTTATGTTTGCTTTCAACTCTAACTTATTGACATGCTTAGAAAGTTAAGTCTCTCACTTTTTACGATAACCTAAACAAATAAAATGTCAAGTTTTATATGATTTTGAACACTCATGGTTATCAAAAACAATAACCACAACTATCGCGTGATACACATGAAAATGGGGAGCCTATTATTTTCACTATTTTACAGTGTGAATCATCAACAAACGCTCTATCCTTCAGGGATTCACAATACACACTACCCATAGTTTGTTGTTAATAAAAAGCATTATTTTTTTTCCTTTTTCTCTGAAGCACAACACCCAATTTTCAGCCTTCTGACAAGTTTCTAAAATGCTTTTTGCCTATCACAGATATGTTCTCCATTTCCTTCTCTGGACTCACTAATATCAATAGACATATTTGTGACCATCCAAGTGTTTAACACTCATTTTGAAAAACTACTTTAAAAACAATGTGCTATCTAATATTCAGCTAGTCACTTTCCTACAAAACTCAGCAAGTCTTTTCAGCCTTAATGACAGTAAAGTGCAGCAATTTGTTAGGCTGTTTTAGTGTTGTTTTGACCTGTTTGTAAGACTTACAAAGAATGTGTTCATGGAAACAGACTTTTCTGTATCTGAAAAAATACATATAAACTTTCTATTTCACCAATATCTGTGAACCACTAATGAAGCAATTTCTCTAACTATATTTTATTTAGTGAAATGGTCATTATGTCTATTTTACATAAGCATAATGACTGAACTACAATAAAATGAATTAAGGCATATTAAGATGATTTTAACCTCATAATCATGATGTAAAACTGATTAGACAGAACAGAACATTGACATTGAAAACATGCGGAGATGATCTTTGTTGTCCTTGGATTCATTCCAAAAATTGTCTAGAACCATTACTCAGCTGATCGCTCTGTCTTTGCAATGCTAGGACTATTAATATCAACAAACATCATCCCAAGCAGCAAAATCAGGCTCAATTCAGCCATCCTACAAAAGATGTTTAAATCTGAAAGGAATTTGACATATAAGAAATATTTACATAGTGTTTTTGAAAGATTAGCCACTGACATAAAAAATAAATAGAATAATGACCACGATGATGAATGTAGATGGTTTTAATAATGATTTTAGACCCATAAATACATAGAGAATCTACCTGAGTCTAATCTGTGCCCTGAGTTTCTGGGAACAGGAGAGCCTGTAGGCTAAGGACAGCAGGGGCAGAAGTGGGGCAGATATTTAGAAATGAAGGAATGCGAGTCTTGAAGCTATCATGTGTCCTGTTACTGTTCATATATGGTAGCATTGTAACTATTTATAATCTCATCATTTTTCCTGTTACTATATTCTGATCTAAGATAGTAGATAAGACAGAAGGTTATAAAGTTTATCATATATGACTTTGAATCCTGGCTTTGCCTCTTATCAGCTCTACAGCTTTGGCCATATTATTCAATAGTTTTAGATCTCAGTTTTCTCTTTAGTAAAATGGGAGTGGTACCCTGATAAATGACACATCAACCACTTGTCCATTGGTTTGTCATAAGGACGTGCCTTGCATGTTGCTGTGACGGTGGAGAAACTAGGTCCCTGGTGTTTCAAATGCCAGCAGGGTCAACCAAAGTAAACAGGTTTCACCTGAGCTTCCAGACTAAGAACAATTACAAAGAAGGAGTTGGCTGTCCACATCGGGGCGAGTAGTTGCTCAAAACCTTATGCATAGACTAGAAACACTGTCAGATATAGACAGCTGAATGAATTGAAGCAGAACATTATCAGTTATAGTGCCAGAAGATGGGTCCTTGGGGTTGAAAGACAATCAGGATGTGACTGAGGAAGCCCTGATTTCTGAAAGTAGAGTTGATCCTGGTGATCTGAATGGAGTCAAGCATTCAGATTCTTCATTTGCTGATGGGGCACATATCAAAATGAGATGAAACAGCTAGCAAAATCTACTAATAATTGGAACTTTGAATGCCCTGAATATGGACGTAGGAAAATTGGAAGTCATCAAGGATGAAATGGAACGCAAAAAGTGGTCCAAGGTTCTAGATAGGAGACAGCCGAAATGAACTGGTACAGACCATTTTGAATCAGAAGAGCAGATGGTCCACTATTTTGGAATGGCATAATTAAGAAAAAATGACATTTCATTCATCATCAAAAAGGATAGTTCAAGTTATATCATGGAGTGCAGTGCTGTCTGTGATAGGATTATACCTATCCTAATTCAAATAAACTTAATCAATACAAATATTATTCAAGTTTACTCACCAATCAAGAAAGCTAGTGGCAAAAAATTGAAGAATTCTACAAATATCTCCAGTTGGAAATTGAACAAACTTGAAATCAAGATGCATTGATGATTATTGACTATTGGAATGCAAAAGTTGGGGACAATGAAGAAGTAACATTAGTTGGAAAATATAGTCCTTGGTGAAAGAACTGAAGCTGAAGATGGCATGATAGAATTTGACAAGACCAACAACTTGTCCATAGCAAATACCTTTTACCAACAACACATAAGGCTACTGTACACATGGATTTCTCTAGATGGAATACAAAGAAATCAAATTGACTGCGTCGTTGGGAAGAGATAATGGAGAAGGTAAATATTAGCAGGTAAAACCAGGCCCAGGGTGTACTGTGGAACAGAACATCAAGTGCTCATATGTAAGTTCCGATTGAAACAGAAGAAAATTAAGATAAGACCAGGAGAGCCACAATACTCATACAACTCGGAGTCTATCCCACCTGTGTTTCAAAAATGTCCCGAGACCAGATTTGCTGCACTAAACACTAATGGCAGAAGAGCTGAGGAGGTGTGGGAGGACATCAAGAAATTCATGAAGAAATCAAAAGGTCTTTAAAAAGTAGAGAAAAAAGACCAACGTGCATGTCAGAAGAGATTCTGAAAAATGCCCTTAATCATAGAGTAGCTAAGGCAAATGGAAGAAGTGAAGTCAGAGCTGAACATAACATTTCAAAGGGCAGTTCAAAAAGACAACATAAATATTATAATTAAATGTAAAAAGACATAGAATTAGAAAACCAAAAGGGAAGGACACTTTCAGTATATCTTCAACTGAAAAAAACTGAACGAAAAATGTAAGACTTGAGATGCAAAATTGAAATACTATATGGGTAAAATATTAAATGATATAGGAAACATCAAAGAAGATGGAAAGAGTTACTGTGTCAAAAACAACTAGTTGCTTTCAACCATTTCAGAAGGTAGAGTCAGAGCAAGAGCTGAAAGAAGACGTTCAAGCTGCGGGGATAGCATTTTCCAAAAACAAGACTCCAGAAATTGATGGAATATCAATTGAAATGTTTCAACAAGCTGATGAAGCACTGAAAACACTCATACATCTATGCCAAGAAATCTGGAACTGCCCGGAAGAGATTCATATTGGTACCCACTCCAAAGAAATGTGATTCAACAAAATGCTCAAATTATAGAACAATATCATTGATATCACATGCAAGTAAATTTTTGCTGAATATCATCCAACAATTGCAGCAGTGCATTGACAGAAAACGGCCAGAGGTTTAGGTTGGATTCAGAAGAGGACATGGAACAAGTGATATCATTGCTGACAGGATATGGATCTTGGCTTTAAGCAGAGAATACCCCCCAAAATATTGATTTGTGTCTTATTGAGGACTTTAACTGTGTGGATCATAACAAACTATGAATAGGTGAGAAGAAGAGGAATTCAGGTACACTTCATTGTGCTCATGCCGAACTTATACATAGAGTAAGAGACAGTTGTGGTAACAGAAACGGGAACATTGCCTGGTTTATAAGAAGAAGTGTGTGTCAGGGTTGGATTCTCTCACCATAATTATTTAGTCTGCATGGGGAGAAAGAAAAGCTGAATTGTATGGAAAAAATGTGGCATTGGGATTTGGGCAAGGCTTTCTACCAATCTGCAATATGCAGAGGACACGATCTTTCTTGCTGCAAGTGAAGAGGATGTGAAGGACTTGCTGAAGACGATCAGATAGTGCAGTCTTCAGCATGGATTACATTGCAATGCAAAGAAAACCCAAATCCTCACACTAGACCAACCGGCCACAGCATACTAAATGAAGAAGCAATTGAAATTGTTAAGAATTTCATCTTGCTTAATTTCAATCAGTATTCGTGAAAACAGCAAGTAAGGGATCAAAAGATGCGCTGCCTTGGGCTAATCTGCTGCACAAGACCTGCTTAGAATATTGAAAAACTAGGATGTTACTTTGAGGACTAAGTGCACCTGACCCAAGCCATGATATCTTCAATTTCCTCATATGTATTTGAAAGTCGGACACTGAATACAGAAGAGGGAAAAGAGATTGATGTGTTTCCGCGGTGGTGCTGGTGAAGAGAATCGAAAGCCCCAGGTCTTGCAGGTGGGGAGATCACGACCACAAATGGAGGGACCGCAAGGGGAGTTTACCACGGGGGTGGTCTCTGTGTGCTTTTGAGGTGTACAGGGGCAGCAGAGGGCGGAAGCACTGGGCTAAAAACAGCTCAGCGACAGGCTGGTTCTGACCGGGTGGTACCAGCCTGCCAAAGTGGTATTGGGTGCCTAGTGTGGAGTGTCTACTAGCCCTGGAAACTACAGGGACCCAGGGCAAGTGGTCCTGATTTGTCCTCTTCCTAGGGTCTCCAAAGGTCTGCATTCTTCGGATCCCCATACCTCTCATAGGAGTAAGGATTGTCCTGTGGCCCAACATTGGCATCGTCTAAGCAGCCCATCTGCCACTCGAGGGGATCATTCTTCAACAGTTCTTTGCCCTGTGGTGTAGGCAGGCTTCCTAAGTATACTGCTAGTAGACTGGGCCCCCTGGACCGTCTTCATGGGGAGGCCTGAGGAGTTGGCATGACTGCTGATGAGATGCCGGCAGGAGGCTTTGCTCAGGTTGGTGAGATAAGGCAGTGCTTCGTGGGGCTATGTCCTCCACTGGCCATGCTGGACAGTGGCTCTCTTTGTGTCTTGGGTGCAGTAAACTCACCAGGCCACCTGGCCTCAGCTTGACAGCAGAAACTTTCTCCCCACGTAGCCTTGCCTTCCTGGTCTGCTGCACGTGCATCTTCATCTTCATCACCCTCATGACAGGTGGAACAAAGAATGTGTTGTCTCTTCCCTTCTGTGGCACATAAACAGCCCAGTTTTCCCAAGCACCACTCTGCATTCCCAAGATTCTGCCCTCCCCAGAACTGTAGAGGAGGTGGAGGGGAAAGCTCTGTAACGAAGCCTGTTATGATCTCTTAGCTGTTCCTCATCAAAAGGATAATAAAGTGAGGAGTTAAAAACCAAAGTAACATGGACTGCCCCAAGGGCAAACCAGTCTGCCCTGGGACAAGTGCATATGCTCCTCAGAGGCAAGGATGGCAAGATCTCAGATTACCTACTTTGGACATATTGTCAGCATAAACCCACCCCTGGAGAAGGGCTGTGAAAAAGAGGAAGACCCTCATTTATAAGCCTAAGGATGATGACTACATTGTCATTAGAGGCTTCATTACAATTGCTGGTGACCCAGGATGCTGTGAGCACAGGTGTCCCCATGATCTGTTTGTCAGATTGTGGCAACGCAGTGACTTGTGTGCTGCTTTGATGTGGGCAGCTATGCAGCAAGTATTCCAAATAACGTCAGGGTCATTCCTGGTAGACAGGTTTTAGTGGGGCTCCTGGATTAAAACAAACAGAAAAGTCCGGTGATTACTTCTGAAAAGTAGTCCATCAAAGCCCCATTACAGCAGCAGACTATTGTCCCATAGAGTGCTAGGCCAGAAGGTCGTCAACACAATCAGTGCCGCACGGAAAGACTCGCGCGTACTGGTCTCGGTGACAACAGCGCAGGGTGAGGCAGCCCGTCGTCGTACTGTGTCCATGGGTTTGCTATGAGTCGGTGCCTAACAGAAAATCACCCAAACGCCCTGATGACAAACAAGACATGCCACTCAAATGCATTATTAGTGTGTAGCGTTTTACCTCAATTTATAAGTAAGGGTTGTATAGGTGATTTGTTGAAAACCTTTATTATACTATATTCAATTCTATGGATTTAGCATATTATACTATACATAAATTCTATGGATCAAGGGAAATGAAAATATAGTCTTATTATTTACAGCATTTCATGTGAACATGGATGATAATGGTGAAATCTATGCACAAAAATGATTGACTTTTGACTAGTTTAAGAAATAGAGAACAGCTAACAGCTAACAGCTAATAAAATTCTTAAGAGTACATGTGAGTAGATTAAATTTTAAAAACACTATAGCCTTTAAGCCAACAAATTTTGTCTGAATTTAAATAATAATACAAGGCAGAATAAGAGAGAACAGTTTATACTCAGTCTGAATATTGTAGAATTGTTTGAAGTAACAACAATCATAATAAAGAGCAATATAGTTTCAGGAACTGCATTTAATTTTATTTAAATTTAGTTAGACTGTCTTTAAAATATAAATATCACTTAACAATCTTTCACATCCTTGAGAGTGTACTAAAACAAAATCAGCGTTAGTATACTAAAACTTAATGATACGAAACTAAAAAAACTTAACAAAATATGCGTATAATTTGTGGAAAATAATTTCCATTAAAATATAACACAAACTTTAGAGAATATGAAGGAAAAGCAATAACATTACAGATTTGTACAAAACCAAACTCACTGCCAGCAACTCAACTCCGACTCGTAGCAGTCCTATGAAACAGGGTAGAAGTGCCCTGTGGGTTTCTGAAGCTGAAACTCTTTACAGGTGTAGAAAGCCTCATCTTTCTCCCAAAGAGTGACTGGCAGCTTCCATCTGCTGGCCTTGTGATTAGCAGCCCACCATGTAAAGACTCAGTCGCCAGGACTCCTCTCAGACAATGTATACACCTCCCTGAAATAATGTCCCTTTCATAAAATCAGATTAAATAAGTATCAGTTAGTATCATAAACAAGAGCAAAAATTGTGAGGCATATTGTCAAGCTTGGTAAAGCGGAGGGGTAGTGAAAAAGAGATGGATTGAAACAGTGGCTTCAACAATAGCCTCAGGAATGGGAACAATCATGAGGAAGGCACAGGACTGGCCAGTGTTTCAAGTGGTTCTGTTGTGCATTTGGGTCAAATATCCAAAGAGATTCCTTTTGTTCTTAAATCTTTCAAATAGCCCCCAGGCAAGTCTTTTGAAATGCAAATGTCCTGAGTACTCCAAAACACTGGGTGGGGTTATCTTTTCAGAGCCTTCTTTGAAGGCGTGTCCTAAATTCATTTAAGGATCCAATTTTAATGGCTGAAGACAAGTGAGTTTACGAGCTCTCTAACTTCATACTTCCCAATAAACATTTCTATCAATCATTATATCAATAATAAGCAGAAGAAATCAGAATAAACAAAGTAAAATCAGATGCTAAACTCAATTCTTAAAGCAGGCAAGTTCAATCTTTATTTAGTTTATCTTAATCCTTATCTAAACTATTCTGTTAATATAAAAATATGGAATTAGGCCCTTGAGTGTATCAAGCCAGAAGCAGGCTTTCTGTCAGCCATTTTCACCGTCCTTCAGCCATTTTCTCTAAGCAACATGGTCTCTGAGAAATTCAAGGGGCGATTTCACCTCTGAGCTCAAAATACACATTTACAACATTCGTCTTTGCCAGTTCAAGTAGGAATAACCAAAAACTACAACCAAACAAAATAATTGAAACTTTAGCTTCCCATATTCTTTCCAGAAAACACCCTAGTAAACTGCATGGACATGGCAGACTGAAGCCAAAGAAGAAAC
>NW_022111324.1:43085555-43087813 GCF_000313985.2 Echinops telfairi | reverse complement strand
AGGTACACTTACCCTTTATATAAAACTCTCTCTTACACCTGTATGAGAGTCTATGGATTTGTTTCTCTGGTCTCCCGGACTAACACATCTTTCTTCCAGCAACGTCATGTCACTGTAGAGAGAGCCATGTCAGAAGGCAGGATCCTTCAGGCTACTCACATCCTCTGAATTTCCAAAGAAGCAATTTGCTGTCCAGAATAGCCTGTAACATTTTGTGAGTCAGTCTCGTTTGCCGAGTGTCTGTGCTATAAACTGTCAGTACCATCTAGTTCCTAAGATGATTGGAAAGAATGTAGGACAAAATTGGTCCAAAATACTACACGCATTTTCTGTAACAACTCACTTACCCATTCAATGACTGTCTATACACTGGGTACTTTCTATACAGAGGGTATGTTTATAAATACTGAAGAGTCCGCAGTAACCAAAACAGACAACAGTCATTGCGCCAGGGAACTTGCACCCAGTAAACATGGATGTTAGCTAGTGGTGCTGTAGCTGTGGAGTTGTTGTCGCCATATTGTTATTATTAGCCTGACACTAGCCCACAGAGTGGTCTCACGGTGACAGAGCTCCTAGGATGGGTACACTCCTCCCCACCCCAGTATATATAATAGAAAAAAAAATGCAGTCACTTCAAAATATAAATGCAGCTAATGAACTTTTCCATCACACATTTGTCAGTTTATCATATTGTTGAGGTTTGCAGAATGCTGAAGAAGCCCTGGTGACATAGTTGGTTACAGGTTTAGCTACAAGCCACAAGGTCAGCAGTTTGAAACCACTGGCCACTACTTGGAAGAAAGATTAGGCTTTCTACTCAGTAAGGCGTTACAATATCGAAAACCCAAAGAAGCAGTTCTAACCTGTCCTATACGGTCACTGTGAGGCAGAATCGACTTGACGGCAGGCAGTGAGTCTGACAGTGCAGGTGGTTATGATGCTGGAAGCTGTGCCACAGGCATTTCAAACGTGAACAGCGTCACTCATTGTGGACAGGCTTCCATGAAACTTCCAGGTTAAGAAAGACATGCAAGAAGGAAGAGGAGGACCACTTTTGAAAAATTAACCACTGGGGATCTTATGCATAGCAGGGGAATATTGTCTGATAGCATGCTGCAAGAGCAGCCCCTCAGCTTGGAAGGCACCCAAAATAAAGCTGGGGAACATATACCTCTTCCAAGTGACGTTGACCTTAATGACATGGATGGATGAAAGTTTTTCAGACCTACATGTGCTGGTGGGACATGACTGAAAATGAGAAGACACTGCTGTGAACATTCAATAATAATCAGAATGTAGAATGTAGAAATCATGAATCTAGGGGAAAGAAATGTATCCATCTATGGAATGGGATACATACAAATCAATATTGTAGGTGTGTTAGTGTGGTAGACTAGAGAAACAAACTCATAAGCACACATATGTATAAGAAAGAGTTTTATATACTTACACTTTCAAAACTTGCCAGTTAATATAACTATTATTTAAATTTTAGCACCAGACACTACCACCAATGATGAAGAGACTGAAGGAGTCTACTAACTTTTGCCATCTGAATTGATTAAATCCACAGTCAAGACTTATTGAAAATTGCTAATAATTGGAATGTAAGAAAGATATAAAGAAGGGTCCGTAACTTGCAAATCTGGCCTTAGTGATGGAAATATGACTCTGGATTTTCACGAAAGAATTTTACAAGTCCAACAACTTGCTCAGTGAAAATACTCTCTATCAATAGCATAGAAGGTGACCAGACATTACAACCTCAAAAAATGGAATCTTGAGGAATTAAATAGACCACATAAGAAGAAAAGACACTAGAGCTGCTCAATACTGTCAGCCAAAGCCAGGCTGGGGCTGACTGTGGAAGAAACCAGCGCTTGCTCGGATGCCAGTTCAGGTTGGAGCGGAAGAAAATGAAAACAACTTTACAATAGCCAAACTATGACTTTGAGATTGGAAACACAAGTTCAGAGAACATCTCTGGAATATATTGAAGCATTAAATACTAATTACCAAGCACTAGAGGAGTTATGGGATGACATCATACCTGAAGAAAGAAAGCAGGCATTTTAAAGACAAGAAAGAAAGACAAAACAAATGGATTGTGATGGTTAGAATCTCTGTGAATTATACCCTCCTGAGTGAAAGTGGAGATGGAGCCCACTTATTAATCAGGTCACAGACTGACGCCCTCTCCTTGGGGGTGTTTCCCTTTGGGTCAGAGAGAGATGCTGAGCACCACTGCATCCTTT
>NW_022111324.1:43082280-43085455 GCF_000313985.2 Echinops telfairi | reverse complement strand
AGTCAGCTGACAGCTGACAGTGGATCCATTCAGCAGGCTCTGATTCATTTCCCTTTGTGTTCACCAGCTTACAGACCCTGGTTCATCATTCTGCTTCCTGTTCATCACAGCTCTGTGAGCCAAGAGAAGCCGGACTTGAGCTGGATGGATTCACCTACTTTAACAACTGTGTGAGCCATTACTTGTTATCACTGTCCTTCTCTACGCAAACACAAGCATCACTGGTCTGGGTTCTGTAGAGAATCCAACCTAAACTGTGGATGCTAGAAGCAGCTCTGGCATTTCCTCTTGAGCAGGCAAACGCTAAATAGCTAGAAGAAGCAAGAAAGTCAAAGAGAAGTTTGAGAAGACAAAATATTATAATCAAATGTGCAAAAATCTGGAGTCAAACAAAAAGTGGATAGAAGCACTCAGCCTTTGCTCTGTCTGCAATGCATTCCCTAACTTTCTCTTGCTCCGACAGCACTCTACCTTTCAATCGGATTCAATAATCCAGGCAGTGGCCACTCAGAACCCACAGACAATGCTCGTAATTATGGGATTTCTCAGGGAGGTTAACAGGGTGCCGGTGAGAAATACTCAAGATATAGTTGTTGAAAGTAAACCTTGCACATATTCCTTCCCAAACCCTTATCTTTAAGGTAAGCGTCTTTTTTTAAGATATAGGAATTGATAAGGCATCATTCCCACTTTTTCCCTCGGTTCTCATTGTGGAATCCTTTCTCAAAGATACTGCTTAAGGCTGGCCTATGTCTCGTTGCAAAACAAGGTCTTAATGGTTCTTAGTCATGTTGCCTTCCCGACATTGCTTGCTTGGGCCACATGTCCAGTCTTCCTCTTCTCTTCAATCATTTGCTGCCGTTATTTCTCCACTAGTAGGCAACCAGTTACAGCTGAGTCGATTACAATGCTAGTAGCCCCATGGGGTCCACAAAAGTAGAAAAGATGAGGTTGTCAGAAGTTGATTGAGACACTTCTGGGTGGACTCAAATTTCCAATCTCTTGGTTAGCCGGGAAGTGCATACATCATTGACACCTACCCAGGGATTCCACCAGACATCTTCTCACCTTAAATTCTACATGTCTTTTTTATTTTTAACCATTTAATTAGGGGCTGATGCAACTGTTATTGCAATCCATACACACATCAATTGTGTACATGTCTTAACGATGTTTGGGAACTGAATTTTGAAGATAATTCTCTACAATTGTGCATCTAAGTTGAAGATTATGTACTGAAAGTAAAGATGTCATGTATGTAAATACCAGTTCTTAAAATAATCAGGCAGGTACTGTTTTATAAAATAATCACGAATCTAGAGGCTATGTAATTTTACCCATGTTATATTATGCTACAAATAGTAGTATGCGTTATGTATATATAGTTTCTCTTGATTCCAAAGTTCATGCTTATTTCACGCTGTCAAATCTACTTTCAAGATTAATGGCTGGATTTTCTTGAGTTGTGTTCTAAACATACAATATCTACAGTCGTTAGCTAAAAAATGGAAATAAAACTTTGTCGATATGGCTCATAGCCATAGTAGAATCTGATAATTCCCGATAAATAATAAAAGTTCCTAGCACAGTGTTGGGTATATAATATGTGCATGTGTAATGCTCATCTAAGCCAGCTTTTTTTCACACCTCCAAGATGTTATATATATCCTGAAGTCTAAAATTTATTTTCTCATCTATTAAACACTTTTAGTGTACAGATCTTAGATAATGGGATTTTTCTTTCTTCCAATACAGTATGTTCACACTTTAAAGCATATTATGCAGTTTCTGCAAACTACACACCCCATCCATGCATTAATTTCCAGTGCATGCTTTGCATTTTATATCACTTGCTTATTATTTTTTGGATCTCATTATATGTAAAAATACAATACACATAACTTCTAGTAAAGGTTGGCAATGAAACAGTTAAAAAATGAGAACCGTTTCAACACACGATGGGAAGTTAAACCATTAGAACTGGTTGCACTGCACGCCATGGAAGAGTGCAGGGCCAGGTAACCGCAGTGCCGACCCAGCTAGCAATGATCATGCCTGACCAGCTGGGCTCCTTCCCCTGTCAGTGCGGAGCTCCTGGGTGGACTGTCAGGTACTTCATGCTTGATGAACTGTAGAGCAGCCCTTGCTTCTCTGACTATATTTTTCCAGACTGAGATGTGGGGAACTAAGAGAGACATAACCCCCTGGAACCTCTATTTAGTGGCTGGGAATGCTGACTTTCTCTCTTAGCTGACATCAGGGAATTGCTTAATTGTCCTAGAGAAGTGAAGGACCACTAAAATCAGTAGCAGGATAAAGATAAGGCCGCCTGCTTCCATCAAGGCGTGCAGTCTAGGAAATGCTATGGAAATGCTATGGAACGCCATCATGTAGAATCATCATCAGTAGGAATAAGTGTGATGGCAATAGGTCTGAGATTAAGATCAGTTCGTTCTGTCAAGGGCTTTCCTTGTTCTTTAACCTCTTCCTTTTTCCTCCACTTCTTTGATCAACTTCTCATGTCACATTTTCTCCTTCCCCTTGTAAGCTTAGGGGTGCAGCAGGTTAAATATTGGGTGACTAATTGAAAGGTTAAGGGTCAGAACCCACTAGCCAGTCCGTGGGAGTAAAAACGGCAGTATGCTTCTGTAAAGATTTACTGACTTGGAAACCCTAGGGGGAACTTCTACTCTGTCCTGTGTGTCCCTATGGATTGGAATTGAATTATTGGCAATGAATTTATTATAAGTGAATCTTTCACTGGGCCCTTTCTTTATATTTCTGCTCTTTGCCTCCATCTGTATTATTCCAAATCTCATGCCCTTTCCTTTTTTTCTGCTCATCCACACCACATACTCATCTAACCATCTTCTTTCTGTAGAGACTTCATTTGTTAAGCAGTTTTATTGGCATATAATCCACATATCATACCATTCAATAGTTCAGTCACATCAAAAAGGATTGTACAATCAAGTCCACAATCAGTTTTCAAGCATTTGCTCCCCATTTCCCCCCAACTTACCTGACCATACCATGTATAAGAAAGCGTTTTTTTAAATAACTAACTGTGATAACAAGGTAAAGCAGATTTAATAACTCAATTGTACAGGGCCAGCCCCAATTCCAATGATGTGAACACCTCCCCCCCTCAGAAGAATGCACTTCAGAGGACAGC
>NW_022111324.1:43056794-43081438 GCF_000313985.2 Echinops telfairi | reverse complement strand
AAAAGGAAATAGAGGAAAGTACCAGGAGGCACTGTGTACTCATATCTATATGTTAAGAATTAAGGTTGCAGATGGGCATTGGGTCTTGACTCAAGTACTCCCTCAACACACAAACACTTTGTTCTAACAATACGGCATTCTGTGATGCTCACCTTCCCGACACGATCGCTGAAGACAAAATGGGTGCATAAGCAACTGTGGTGAAGAAAGCTGATGGTGTCCAACTAACAAAACATATAGTGTTGGGGTCCTAAAGGCTTGAATATAAACAAGAGGCCTTCTAGTTGAGATGCAACAAAGCCCACATGGAAGAAGCACAGCAACCTGTATGATCATGAGGTGTCCAGGGGATCATGCATCTAAGACTCAGAACAAAGTCATACCCAATGCGAATGGCAGGGGGTCAGCATGGAGCATGGAGTGGAGAACCAATGCCCATCCATACACAAATGGGCATCCCCTCACAGAGGGGTCACAGGGAAGAGATGAGCCAGTCAGGGCTCAGTATAGGACCTATGAAACACACAACTTTCCTCTAGCTCTTTGGTGCTTCCTTTCCCGCACTATCATGACCTCAATTCTACCTTACAAATCAGATTAGCCCAGAACACGCACACTGCTACAGATAAGAACCCTCAACACAGGAAATCCAGGATAGATAAACCTCCCAGGGCCAACAGTGAGAGTAGAGATACCAGGAGAATTAGGGGAGGGGAGGGGAGAAAGGGGGAATTTATCACAAGGATCAACCTATAACCCCCTCTCGGGGGACGATTAATGGAAAAGTGGGTGAGGGGCGAGAAGATGATGTAAGATATGAAAATAATAATCTATAGCTTATCAAGGGTTCATGAGGGAGGGCGGGCGGGGGAGAGAAGAAGGGGGAAGAAATGGGGAGCTGATCTCAGGGGCTCAAGTGGGGAGAGAATGCTTTGAAAATGATGCTAACGGCATATGTGCAAACGTGCTTGACACACTGGATGAAGGTATGGATTGTGATAAGAGATGTACGACACCCCAATAAAAGTAAGAAAAATACCCCTCAATTGTAAGGAAGCAGAAAATACTGAAAACTCAAACAATTTTTAAATGAATCAAAAAGGAGATCAAATGACAAGGTGCTAAATTTTAACCTAAGTGCATCTGCAGTATTCTACGTTCCAATGTGTTATGCAAGATAGCGAGGCTATTCATACCCCCCATCTATGTTCAGTAAGGACCAGTGGTTTAATCCATAAGTATTTCTTTCACTTTTTTTTTTAATGGGAACAACGTGTAGAGGCTTCTTGAAAAGCAATGTACTTACAGGGAAACATGAATAAGATGGAGACATTTTTAGGTAAGAGCAACAAATATATTCTAGCACCTATTGTATTGTAGGAATTGTGTAAGGTACATTAGATGCATTTGGAGACAGCACAAATAGCTTCCTTGCTACAGCATTAAACCAACATGTGCATATATGACCAATGCTGTGAGAAAGTGTAAAGGTCGAGGGAGTGAAGCATTTGAGCAGAGCAACCTGGAGGAAATTCTGTGGGAACAGAAGCAGGAAGAGGGTGTAAGTGGGCAAATTCTCGGCACTCAGATGTTAAGGGGTCTGGGAGGCCGGGAGCTCTGGGAAGGGAGACCTTCATGTTTGTAGATTGGAGATGCGTCCCACTCACATTCTCCTGAGTAAAGTTAACCCCCACAATGTCGCCCCATAATAATGCCAACCTTAAGGTGCTTGCAAGCACACGGTTACTACTATAAACGCTTGAGGGCTACTTGCCTGAAGGGTGTGCCATCGAGAGCAATCAGACCCTATTGTTGTCTATGACAGTTACATAATCTCCTGTCAACTTGAGTCTAGCCTGTCCATCAGTCAGAGTCTGATTCCCTCCTTCTGGGCATGGCCTTCTCATAAGAATTCTGGGAACTCCTGCCTTCCTCCCTGGAGTTGGGACACACTTTCTCTGCTTCACATTCCTGAGAACAAGCCACATGGAGCCACGCTGATGGCAGTCTAAGGCTGGGAGATGCTTCCACCACCACTGGAACCACAAGACTTTGCACCCCCAAGCCTGTGATCTTTGTGGGCTCGTATAGAACATATGGGCTAATATCAGACTTATGGACTTGATCTGGCCTGGGCTGAGATGTTTTCTTAATATACAATTACTAGTTGATATAGAGTTCTTTCCTATACATAAATGAGTCTCCCTGGATTTGTTTCTCTAGTCTGCCAGGACTAACACACGCTCCCACCCTATGTAGGGCCCACTCCCTTGTGATAGGGATCATAGATTATTCCTGTGGAGAAGATCTCAGAGACAGCCAAGGTCAAGCCATTTCAGAGACAACTAAGGTTAGGCCGCCATCTTCACTCTAGAGCCCACCCATCTTGTCATGTATGTCCTTCCTGTCATATATATATGTCTCTAGTGGCTCCCTTTCTGATTGCAGGCATACCCTGAGCTCGTGCCCCTTCTGTAGCGTGTGTGCCTCTAATAGAACCCTTTTCTGTTATGGATGTGTTTACCATGGCTTGCATGCCTGAGACTACGTAAGTTGATGTAAGAATACATTCTTTCCCTCTATTTGGACCTGGTTCCTGATGCCACTGTGGAGGTGAGCACCCAAAACTTTTGTCTATCTCTTCATTTCTTCCCTTCAATTGTACAACCTTAGGACCCATCTAGATGCAGGGCTGGTTCCCACAGAACTCGAACTTAGGGAATAAACAAAAGCTTCAAAAGTGGAAGTTTATGAAAGAACACTCCAGCCAAAACTGAAATAAAACCGTGCAGAGAATCCCTGAGGTGGGAGAGAATGTCAGCTGCTTAACGACTCAAGAGGAAATCAATATAGCTGGAACTCAGGAGAGAGCAGGAAAATGAAGGTATGCAGTTGGGCCAGAGATATGTTAAATCACTGCTTGGAGACCACTTGCAGGATGTTTATATCTAGGAGAAGACATCGAATGATTTAACCAGAAGGTTAGCATGTCTAGAGGTGCAGTGTCAAATAATGGTTCTATGGCTTGAGAATATATTAGAAGGGCTGAGATTGGTTGTGATTCAGACATTATTTCCCAATTTTAGAAGAGAAGCTGCTGTGATCTGAGTTAGTGTTATGCAATTGAGTGTGAAGACAAAGGGCTAGGTGTTCAGCTCTTTCAGAAACATAAGTTCCCGATATGGGGGTGTTATGAGAAAGGAGCGATTAGAGAGTAACCCCTGGGGTCTAGCCTGGGAACATAAAGTACTATAGAAACTGTGAGAGTCGTGGGATGTTCGGATGGGAAGGGTGCTCGTATTGGCATAGGCAGGTGGAGTCACCCACTGTTGGAGATGTGTGCAATGACCCAGCCAGAATAAGAATTCATGAATGGAAAGCCCACTTTGAAGAATTCGTAAATCTTCGAGTCTGTTGCGTTGAAGATCTGGCTAAATTAGAAATGGTTTTGCCTGCCGAATCTCATATTCTACTAGACTTCAATAAAATGAAGCCTACATTTGGGTAATAAAACCCAGTCTGCAATGCGTGCACAAAATGGACACGTCGCCTCACAGGCACAGACTAAGGAAGGAGACAGCATGAGCCAATGTCCTTGAAAAGAATCAGAAGATTTGGGGCCGAAACAGCCTCTGCAAAACATATCTATTTCTATTTTTGCCTCTCACCAGGGTCTGGGAAGGGAAGGCCACAGGGCCAGGGTAGAGCCAGCGTGGTGCCCTTCCCAGACAGTGCTTGGAAGTCTAGACTGGCCACGGACCCACAGAAACCTATCCTGGTGAGTCTCGATGTTTATTCTGTGGCATCAAGCACAACATTACGGACAGCTCCGTGTTATTTAATGAGGAAAGAGTAATTGCAGAAAGGTTAGAAAAGTAAGTGTGCCAGCACATTTATTTGAACAATCAGTCAGAGAAGTTTAATTTTCCCAAATGAAATGAAGTCAGAGACTAGCCCTTCAATGGGATGTGGGCTTCCTACTGCCTCTTTTGTGGTAGAGAGCTAACTTTGTGTCAGGAAATTTATATGCTCATCGGCTCCAAATAGTTGATTTTGATGAAGTTCTGCTGTGTGATGCGGCAAGGGTAGGTAGCCAGTATTGCTTCCCTGCTGTCTCCTCCTTCTCCTCTTAGTTCTTAGAAACAAAAGAGAAGTTGCACTTTGGTTTCCTCAGCATTTCAAACCTGTTTAACTGATGATATATGTGTGTGTGTGTATGTGTTTTAAAATTAATGGAATTAAAAAATAATGGGATTTTTCCATGAATTTTTTGGAGCCCCCACATATACTTTTCCGAATGTCTTATATACATGAATATTATGCCAACATGCAATTCAGTATCTGAGATTCCTTGAGGAAGTCAAAGTTACTAATAGAACAAGCCCCAGAACAGGTTATTAGTTTTCGGGACCACTTTGTCACTAGCTTAATGCACTAACTTGGACAAGCTTACAGGGCTGTACACAATGATGGCTTTGGATTAAGTTGTCTCTAATCAAATTTGAATGGTAATCTTTGTAAAGACCCATATCTAACTCTGTTAGATACATCTAACTCTGTTAGGTATAAACGTAACCTCACAGCATTGAACACGCCAGAGCTGTTCATAGAAAGAACGTGAGAGGGAAGCAGAGAAGGAAGAAACAGATATTAAATGCAGACTCAAGATTATGTGAGTCATTATAATGCCTGATCTCTGTTTTAATGAAATAAGGAACTTTGTTTAAGATGCTGTATCCATCAGTGTAAACTTAAATTAGGCTGCAGTAACAAATGGCCCTCAATCCAGTGGTATACAGCAGAGTTTTAAACACATTATGGATCTATTATGGCTTAGTGTGGGCTCTGTGTCCTAGATTTTTTTTCATTCCTGGGCCCATGTTTTTATAGTACAGTCTACCTATGACATGCCATTTCTGCATCAAAAACAAAAGAGGAGTGATGAAACTGAATGAAGATTCTTAAAGGAGATGCTAAGTCCCATTTCACGTCCATGTTCATTTTATTGGGCAAAGCAAGTCACAGGAAACAGGGCACACAATCATCTTACAGGGAAGGCTGCAAACAACTAGGAGCACCACTGTAGTCTACGACAGTAACACGGTTATGAAAACTGAGTGGAGTTGAATGGTTCCACAGGAATCAAAGGCCGCTGAACACTGACATTACAGGTAAAAGCCAAACTTAGGTGTGGGGAAAGGCCAGCCCCCACAACTAATCGTGGGTTTGATAGGCTAAATATATATATAGAGAGATTATAATAAAGTCATAGAGAGCAGGAGAGATAAAAGAGAGATTGAAATAATGGAGTCAGACACATTTCATGGTAGCATGCTCACCTCAGCCCCCGCTTGGTGGTCCACATGAAGATGGGAGACCAGAGGGCAGGAGAGAAGGGGAGGGGAAGGAGGACAAAGGGAAAGGGAACAGGGGAGCGTGGACCTGGGGGAGAAGAAGAGCCAAGGCCCAGGGGAATCTTTATTGCTAACCCAGGCTTATATACATTTGGGGGGGCAGCATACAAGCCCTCTAATTACAGGTGAAGACATATGTCACAGGAAGGGGCTGCACTATAGGTTATACAGCAATGAGAGGGGGACAATCTAGGGATATACACTCAATAGGAAGGGGAGGGATTGAAGGCACACATGTGACAAGAAAGGAGGATCCTAGATTCAGGATGGCAGCTTAACTTTGGATGTCACTGAGCAGGTTTGACCTGTTCCATGGATCTCCATAGAAACCATTATCAGTAGGGTGTAAACCCCACCTACAGGGACCAGACTAAAATGGTTGCAAGCCTTTAGGGAGAACTAGCCCATTGTCCTTAACAGCAGAGAGTGGGACCTACCTGTGGTGGGACCAGACAGTAGTCTGGCAACTGACTGCCTTCAGGGAAGTAACTTGACAATTATTTACCATCAATTGCAAGCAGTGTCCTAAGTCTAACATCTATTTGGAGGAGAGGATTTGGGAGAAATCTTTCTGTTTCCCACGCTTAGGTCTATGTGACCGGGATTAATAGGCTTTCTTTTAGGGTGAAGAAATAGGGTAAAGAAAGCCCTACAGCTAGCTTATGAATTCTCTCTCAATTAGAGACCAAAGTTTTGCAATGAGCTGTATTCCACTCACTGGATTGTCTCCAACTGTCCAACACCTCCTGTCAAACTATCCAGCTATCTTTCATTTGGATGATACATATATATGTGTGTGTATGTATTTTAACCTCAGAGTTTTATAATGTTTGAAAGGTTCATAAACTTCAGTGTTTGTTCAATAACCTTGCATGAAATTGACTTTCTGTAATGCAAGAACACATCAACCTTCACAGGAAAGCTAGCACTTCAGCAGATGGGGATGTATGTGACTTGTTTTGCATATCATGATTTTAGTTTTACATGATTTGATTCTCTAGAATGTTGCTCTCACACCTAAAATCACTTTAAAAATCAACATCTTTTAAGACATTTTAGCTTTATTGTGTTCCAAAGACTTAAGCAAATTATTTAGCTTTATGAAGGAGAAAAGTGATGTAAAGGAAAGCAGACTGACCTTCACGGTATAACTGCCTGGATATACATTTTTTTTTTGGTTTTGGTTTTAATGTTTTCTTAAGCAACCAGGTGATTTTATTTATATAAAGTATGCCAGAAAACATTCTTTCTATGATTTTTTTAATGTCATCTTATGTAGATATAAAAATTAAAAACTATCATTGAATCAACACCATGAGTGACTTCATATGCATCAGAGTGGAACAGTGCTTCAGAGGGTTTTCAATGGCTGATTTTTTTGCAAGTATTTCACCAGCCTTTTCTTCCAAGGTGTCTTTGTAGGGCCAGTAGTCAAGCAGTTAACCATTTGCATTATCAACAGGTTTTACACATGCACATATGCACAGTCATCTAAGTCTTCTACTCAATTCATGTTAAACTGTTGCTTTTGTTGTCAGGTGTGGTGCAGTCAGTTTCCACTCTGAGTGACCCTAAGTACCATAAAATAAAACACTGTCTGGTCCTGCACTGTTTTCTCAATAGTTATGTTTGAGCCATGTAATATATAGGTTTATTGTGCCAACCTGGCCAAGGAACACATGTGGGATTAGTTGAAGGGTGGAGAGGTAAATGGCTCAGTGAGCCTAGCCTTTCTGGTCTCTTGCTCTTTGATGATCGGACCTTAACTGGTTCTCTGACTCAACTTGCAAGCTACACTACCTGTGGGGCACCCAACCCATAGACTGTGGCAGTGTAGTTTGAGGTTCCTTCAAGACCTGCTTCACCATGCTACTGGAGTATACATCTCTTGAGCTAGGGACTGTCAGACCCTGTCATCTGGATGACTGTTGGTAACCTGCTTGCTGTTTGCAGCCGATGGCCAGATTGCCTTAATTGCTCTAAAGAGGACTCAGCTCTCTGCTTCCTTGACTTGAACCTGGCTGCCCTTGGCCCTCAAGACTTGAAGAATTACCAGTGTATTGGCTGTATCACAGAAGTGAGTTGCACTGAGCCATTTGTACTGCTCTATAGACTAATTAGCTGTTTATTTCTTTTGTTGTATATATATATATAATTTGTGTGTGTGTGTGTGTGTGTCCTGGTGTTGTTTCTCTAGAGAACCCGGTCTAACATAAGCCATAATAAATGTAAATAACAATGTTATTCACAAAGTGCTTTTGAGTGTAAGTCTCAGTAAGCTTCATGAGGGTGGGACCCTCTGGCTTCCTGTCATAATTACTTGATGAGCACAGTGCCTGACACTGAGTTGTTTCTTGGTAACAAACTATTGATTATATGAATAACAGCATAAGGTCGTTTTATCTTTCTGAAAAAGTGGTGTAATAGTAAGCAGTCTCTCTTGTTAGAATTCTAAGCAGAAGAAGACCCTCTTTAGCTGTCAGGTCTATTTATCTTCCTACAAAGTTCACTTTCTCCTCGTAGCAAAGTGAAGGTGGAAGGTTAGCAAGCAGTGATTGGCAGAATGTAAGGTCTACATCCACTGTACTTCAAAATAAAAAATTCAGGCAAAGTCAAAAGGAAGAAGTAGAGGAGGAAAAAAATTTAAATGGCAAACCAAAAAAAACAAACAAACCTGTAAAGTGAAAAGAAAATAACAGAATGAGGAAAAAACTACAATGATTCACTAGAAAAACAATGCATCTATCATGAAGGCTGCTTCTTCATTATGCTAGTTCCTTACAATAGGCTATTTAGGCTATTTTCTTATGCTCTTCCCCTCCCACACACAAGTTGTGAAATATCAGTAATCTAAGAATTAAAAGGCGTCATGTATTTGGCTATGGCATTTTCACAGCATTTTTATAAGATTGGTTGAAAGTCTTAATTGACTACACCCACCTATCCCCTTCATGTAACTCTGTCACAGAATTGATGTAACAATCATATTTTTAAGTCTGATAGACAGCAACCTTTCAACACATAAGCAACATCACCAACGTGTGGTAGGGTTTTAGAAGGCCTTAGACCTGGTTTCATTTGTGGCAGGCTCTTGAAGCAGCCACAATTGTGCTATCTACAGCCGACAGCTGAGCGCAGCATCCCACACACCACTGCCGCATTAATTCAGGAACTTAATAAGCATCTGTCTCCCAGTGGTGCCTCACTGTCTAACTGAACGACGGTTTCTGTAAATGTGCCGCCTGTTCGACTTCTAGAAACAAGGTCAGGCTTGCCTGATCTCATTTAGATTTAATCTGAGAATACCTAAACAGCTATACAACAACTTATATAGCTCTGTGTAAAAACAAAGCAGACAAACAACAACAACAAAAACACGATGGTGCTCACAACCAAGACTTGTCCTGAGAGCCACACATGTATTGCAGGCTGTGATCAGGAATTGTTAGTCTTTCTGAATGAACATGGAAATGTAACGATGTTAACAATGAATGTGGCTAATGAATCATCTGGGCTGAAATTACCACAGTTATCATTAGCATGACATCAGGGTTTTAAGTATCGGTTGGAAAATGCATCTTCCAAGGGAAATTGTGAACCAGGAGAGCCAGAATCTGTCAGAGAACTTGAGAGAGTGACCTTAAACTCCTCTAATAAAGGTGCCCCTGGATTATAAGTGGGTTCCCTCCAGACAACTGCTTTGAAAGTCTCTTCTGACTTGAGTCGAACACTCATTTTCTAAAAATGTTCATTCTTATTGCCTCTTATTATTGATATCTGAGCAAATCCAATCTCTCTTTGTCTTTGAAAGTTGCCAGCAGAATGATGACATCAGCAAATTATGAAGTATGACCTTGTATGTATGACATGTCACTAATGATAAGATACACACAAAAATATAAACCCATATATGATAGTGAGGTTCAATTTAACTCAAATATATTGTATATTCTGACAGGTTATGCATCTATACCAGTAAGTTTCTTAGCTCTGGAATAATGCATAATACTAACCATAGGAAATAGATCTAAAATGGATTTCTGAGTAGAATTGTACCTTTTAATGACCCTTTTCCACCTTTTTTGGTAGCAGACAAATAGATAGCACAGCCCAACAACAATAAAAAGTTCTTGGTGCCTTGATTTTTAGGCCTGTTTCTGGGATTATTTGGGACACTGATTCAAAAACTGGCAATGGATAGACCACATCAGTTCTCCTTACTTAGATATGGCATTCCACTTGATTTTCAGCTATTAAGTTATGTAAATGTATCAACCTAATTTTAAATATGAAAAAAAATTGAGACCCACGACTTACAGGAGAATTCAAAAAAGGTAAGAAATACTTGAAAAATAATTAGGTATTAAGGGACCCCCAAAGGAAGCTGTATATGGACCAGGATGGCTAGTTCATTGTCCATTGAGTTGCCAATTATGAGGTCAGTGGTTCAAACCCACCAGGAACTCTTGTAATCTTTAAAAGATATAAAGATTTGGAAACTCAAGGTTGAAGTTCTCCGTTCTGTAAGAGCACTATGAATTAAAATCCATTCAATGGCAGCGTTTTTTTCTTTGTGGCATGGGAGGCTGAACAATATATGCAGAGACTACAAGTTGAATACTCCAGAGCCAGAAAACAGATTTGAGAAGAGTGGAAAATAAAACAAATTAAAAAAATAAAATTGAAAAGGCACCTATATGGAAGGTGTGGGGCAATTTAGAGGATCAAAAATGTAAGACTTCATAGCAATTTTCATCCACATTTTGAAGCTCCAAACCAAACATTATAAAGAAAACCACATTCAACAACAAGAAAATGTATTTTATTACTGGAATAGTACATCACAACCCCCTACCTGAATTGTGCTTATTCTACGAAAGTAAGGACAATGATGGAAACCACAGCCTTCCTGTCAATAACGACCCCAAGGGATCCTGGCTGGGTTTTCAAACCTACAGATCTTCACAGGGTCCAACTGCCTCAGCTTTCTCCCACAAAGCACGGATGGGTTTCGGCAGCAGACTTTGTGATTAACAGTCCACCACTCACCTGATGGATCACCAGGGCTTCTTTGGGACAATATCTTGCATTGATCAAATACGTATTATGCATCAATACTGATGGTTATCACCACTTTTCCATCATAAGAATTACCAAATATAATCTGTATCATCAATTGTGGACTGAGTATGATGACTCCCAATTCAAGCAAAGAAAAAAGCAAAGCTACGTGGCTTCCTGAAGGTGGCACAATCAATGAGTGGTAGAAGTTGAACTTGAATTCGGGCATTTGGCAGCAGAATGTCAAATTGATTAGGTTGAGTATAAAGCTCTAGTGAATGAGTACATACCTTGGTTTAAGAGAGACAATGCCTACCTGAGCATTTGAAATGAGTTACTTCTTCAACGTTCTTCTTACAGTGAGGACTTGCACTTGTGAAGAGATCTGAGTAGAACAGAGGTCGGATGTCTTTTGAAGCAGAAACAGCAGGAGCACTTAGCCCCAGAGGAGAACTTTCTCTATGAGCAAGCACTGCAGACAGAGGTGAGAGCAGAGGTCAGAGTGCAGGCTTGAATCCTAGCTTTCTACCGCACTATCTGTTTGACATGTGATAATTCTTCCATTTCCTTATGATATACTGAAGACCGCATTTATCTTCTACATATAAAATGGTAACAAAATGTTCTCATTTAATCTTCCTACAAATTTGTACATGGTATGCAGATTAAGATACATATAGTATTGAATCAATTAGACAGGTGAGAAAGTTATGAAACAACAGGACAAATTTAACTTAGTACTTTCTGAATTCAAGTCTATGCATTCCCTCTCCCTAACCCATGCTGTCTGCTGCAAAGCACTTTTTTCTGAAAACCCCAATGGATCACTAGGAGATAAAATACCCTGTGTCAATAAAAGTGTCCATATACTCAGGTAAGGACTGGAGATCATCCAGCATTTACTTGAAATAGGATTGATGTGAGGATTTTTTTTTCTTCTGAAATTAGGATGCCTTGGCATTTCTGGTTCTATGCAGAAGTTTTGAGTCTACCATCAAAGTTCTTTAATGCAAACAGAGCCAAGATATACTAATGTCTCTCTGTGGCAAATTAGCTTAGTTGGCTATTGTATCCTTTTAATTATGCTGAGTTATTTGATCTAAGGCAGTGATTCTCAACCTGTGGGTTGTGACCCATTTGGGGGTTGAAAGACCCTTTCACAGGGATCGCCTGATTCATAACAATAACAAAATTACAGTTGTGAAGTAGCAACAAAAATAATTTTATGATTGGGGTGGGAGTGTCACCGCAACATGAGAAACTGTATTAAAGGTTCACAGCATCAGGAAGGTTGAGAACCACTGATCTAAGGGAACACATATTCCAATGTAACCTTCCAGGCCCTAAATGAAATCTTTAAGTTCGTCAAGAATCCTTGAAACACAAGAAGGAAGAGACAAACTGCAATCCATTTCTGGTCATGGAAAACTGCGCAAGATACTCAGGGTATTTAAGGGGCCATGACTGTTCAGTGGTTAAACATTAGGCTGTTAACTGAAAGGTTGTCTATCTAAACTCACAAGGAGGTTTGTGGGGGAAACACGTGGCAGTCTGCTTCTGTACAGTAGCAGCTTTTGAAATCCTATGGGGAAGCCCAATTCTGTCCTACATGATCAGGGTAAGTCAGAACAGAGTCCAGAGTCATGGATTCATGGGACTGTAGCTTCTGTGTGGTACAGAGTATCAACATGCCTCAGAGATGCCCCAGAAGAGAGTCCCTGTGACCTGCTTCTGAAAAGTCGGCCAAGGGAAACCTGGTGGAGCACAATTCACTCAGGCATAGGAGGTGGCCGTGAGTCAGAGCTGGCGCAAGACAACTAGATCAACAACAACCAAGGGCATCTTGATAGCCTTGTAAGCTGTACCATTATTATGTTCATATGCCAAAGATAGTATTAATCCTTTGATAGAAGCAGCTATCCTACAAAAGGTTATATATATTGGACATCCATTTTAATCTAATCAATCCTAATGGAGAATCTGCTTTTCTGAAATCTGAAATAGGCAAGTTTCTGAATCTATGCTTAAGCTACACATGCCATGCTAAGCAGCTTTGTTTTTAAACTAAATGTGTGATTACTTAAATAAATAAATATAATATCCACCATGGGACACAGCTTTTGCTATAATTTACCATTCTAATACCATCTGCTTCTTTTAGGGCATTGTAAAAATGTGAAAATGAAGGTTAATTCAAGAAGAACCCAGAATTCTCTTAGGATGATCTCATTTCAACTGTGTTTTTTCTTTTTCAATATTCACGGAAGTCTTTTATTTTTCTTTCCTGTCTTTTTTCTTTATGTATGTTATTCCTGATGTCTTTATCACCCCAAAACACAATTTGTTCTTAGGTCCTTCATGGCCAATGCATCAAATCTGTTTTTGGAGACAGCCTCTAAATCTAAATGGGGTATGTTTTGTTTTGTTTTCCTAAATCATTTTATTAGGGGCTCGTACAATTCTTATCACAATCCATACATACATCAATTGTATAAAGCACATTTGTACACTCATTATCCTCATCATTCTCAAAACATTTGCTCTCCACTTAAGCCCCTGGCATCAGCTCCTCTTTTTTCCCCTCTCTCCATGCTCCACCCTCCCTCATGAGCCCTTGATAATTTGTAAATTATTATTTTGTCATATCTTTCCCTGTCTGACGTCTCCCTTCACCCACTTTTCTGTTGTCCCTCCCCCAGGGAGGAGGTCACATATAGATCCTTGTAATTGGTTCCCCCTTTCTAACCCACTCTCCCTCTACCCTCCCAGTAATGCCACTCACACCACTGGTCCTGAAGGGATCATCTGCCCTGGATTCCCCGTGTTTCCAGTTCCTATCTGTACTAGCCATCCTCTGGTCTAGCCAGACTTGCAACGTACAACTGTGTATTGTGCTTCCACTGCTTATGTAAGTTTACTTCAGAAGAATCAAGTTCTAATGAAGAGCTCTATTTTCTTTAATTCAAATTGTTTTTTACAAACAAATGTCCTTGCTATTTTTATGCTTAAAAACCACACAAAAACTCAGTGAGTTACCATTCCAACTAAACAACAACAACAAAAGAAAATGCAACTGCAACTTAAATAAACTGGAGAAGAGATATCTGCTCACATACAGGGCTTAGCCATGTCCCAAGATGAAGAAACATAAGCTTTGCCACAATTCTTAAAGGGGGTAAAGAGTAAAGCTCTCAGGGGAAATGAAAGAGGGTACAGGTAACTTAGATAAACAGTATGGAGATTTTCATGTAAATGGTCATTGTAGTGGCTTGTGATATCAGAAATAACCTCAACCTCCTTCACATCCCGACCTTCACAGCCATGCTGGAGTAACTGCTGTTGAGCTTACCTACCACCCCATTTTTGGCCACCCCCCAAATCCTGAAATGGAATAAAATAGACAATAGAATGGTTTTATGACACTAAGCAACAGAAAACAGCTCCTTGAAAGAAGATAACACATAAAATGAAACCCATATGCAATCCAGGTTTTTGCCTTGAAGGCTCTACCTGATTGGAGGAAGTGGAGGCAAAGCCCAGATGGAGAAGAATGATCTATTCTGTAGAAGAGGCTAGTGGGGAAGTGGCAAAAGGCCAGATTTTACAGAATGAATGACAAAATTATAGAAATATTGAAGATATTTTAGTATTAGGTTAGAATGTTTATGAGTTGGAATTGACCAAATGGTTATGAGTTTGGTCCCTTGAATGCTGAAAATATTGATCAAAGAGTTCAATGAAGTAAAAAACATAAAACTGCATGAAAATCAAGTGAAGTATGAATACTTATTTACTTGACAGATCAGAGTATGTCTACAGCACCATAACGACTCCCTAATGTTTATTAAAAATGTATCATTTTTGTGTGCTTTATTGAGATTTATAGGATTATAAAATTTACAGCCAGACACTGCAAGTTGCTTGAGAGTAAAAGACAAGAAATGGAAATGGAATTACATACATAATCCTGTAATAATAATAACACACAATCATCTACAAATAGGCACACAGACATGTCAGATGTGGAAAGGTCACTGATGTTACATCCAGGAGTACACATTTGTAGAGGCATGGCAGAGGGGATTTCTATGTCTTTGTATGTGTTGCAAATAAAACCATGAGCATGCAAGCATACAGGGAGAAAGGTTCTGGAAATTTCTTAGCTATAAAAAAAGCACCATGAAGGAATGATTCGCTGGATTTAGGGATTTAGATGCACAATCTCAACGGACATCAGGTCGATCGACATTCTTCTCAAAAACAATGTTCTACATGCAACTTGCGTGAGTAGCAGATGGGGTCATAAAAGCTTGCAAACAGCAACTATTGGCTCCTTTAGCTGGAGAAAAGAAGAGTTAGAAAAAAATAAAAGACTCCAGCAAACAATAAATTGCAAGAGCTGAAGGGTCACTCAAATCACAGCCTCCACTACCAGAAGCACAGATGATGTCCAGCGAACATTACTGGCTACTCCGATCAGGATCAGAATAGAACAGCTGTTCTCAAACTGTGGGTCAAATGACCCATTCACAGGGCTCGCTCAATTCATAACAGAAGCAAAATTACAGTTATGAAGTAACAGCGTAAATAATTTTACAGTTGAGTGTCACCACAACATGAGGAACTCTATTAAAGGGTCACAGAATTAGGAAAGTTGAGAACCACTGGAATAGAAGGTCTTCCACAAAGTTGGGGTGGTGGGAGAAAGTAGAACAAAATTTAAAATAATAAGAAAACCGTAAATTTACTAAGCTGATAAAGACTGGTGGAATCCCCATATATGTGGCCCTAATATAGCCTTCAAGCCTGCAACTGACCCACCCCCAAGGATCACTTTGCAGTCAGCGAATAGAAGTAAACAATAACACAAAGGAGGAATACAATTCTCAGACACAAAGCAGTAATGCAATTCGCAGACAGTCAACCCTGTGAGACCAAAGGTGTCAAGGGTGATATTTCCCCAAAAGCAAACCTCATAAGGCAGGGAGGGCCATGAAAGAAGAATAAAAGGGAATGGGAAGTCCAAGGAGGCAGTGGAGAGAGCACCATTATACTGAAGGGGTTGCAACTAATGTCACAAAACAAATTGTGTGCAAATTGTTGCTTAGAAATGAATTTGTTCTGTAAACTTTCACCCAAACCACCATAAAAAGTTCAAAAAGAATCAACATAGTTCACATATACATATGAGGGGGTACCCCTACCACTGCCCCCAAATGGCTAAAAGCTCCTCTGGGCAGTGCTTTCCTAGTGTGCAATTTTCCAGCTAGGTGAGCATGGAGCAACTCCCTCTGTGTTAGTGCACCCAGTGCCGTCACCTGGGAAGGTTCTCTCTGGTCACAGTGAATTTTGCATGAAAGCAACTTCGCTCAAATCTAATTTTTTTGTGATGGCCAATTTAAGAGAACAGGGTACAGCTGTGAATTTTTTTTCCTGCTCCAGAGAAATACCACAGTAACTGTTGTGATGTTGAACACAGCTTACAAGGACAGCGCTATGGGAAAAGTACAAGTGTATAAGTGGTTTTCTTGTTTCAAAAGAGGTGAAATGTCAATTGATAATAAGCCTAGTTCTGGTTGTCTCTCAAGTTTCCAAATGGACAAAAATGTCCACTAGTAGTGCATTTGGAGTTCATTCCACCAGATCAGACTGTTAGTCAAGCTTTCTATTTAGAGGTTCTGAAATGACTGTGCAACAGTGTGTGACAAGAAAGGCCTGATTTGTGGCAGATGGGAACTGGTCTTGCCACCATGACAATGTACCTGCTCACACAGCCATCTCAGTGCACCAGTTTTTGGCAAAAAACAGCATGCTTCTCTTGCCCCACACACCTGACTCACCTGATCTCTCTCCATCCGACTTCTTTTTGTTTCCGTGAATGAAGAGGGACATGAAAAAGGACAGCAATTGGTGACACAGAGGTGAAGAAACAATGAGGGAGGTGCTTTCAGTCATCCAAACAGATGAGTTTGAAAAATGTTTCCAAGAATGGAATCACAGATTTGATAAATGTATTAAGTGTAATGGAAAGTATTTTGAAGGTGATAAGGTTGTCTTACAAAGATTTTTAAATATATATCTTTGAAAAAAACCCTATTCTTTTAGGGTACCCCCTCATTTAGCTAGCCTTTAAACAAGGGAAAAGATACTCAACCGATAATATAATTTCTTACACAACAGATTTGTCCAGAGGATTGGCAACACACATTGTTGATGAGGCTGTGGAGAACAGATACTCTCGTACATTGCTGATCTAAGTGCAGAACAGTACTGTTTCAAGAAAGAAATGTGGGTATTGTGGTGCAGCAAAGCACTGGATATGGCTCTTCTAGCCCCATTCTTGGTAAATGCTAACCAATGACTGAGGGGGCCAATGCAAATAAGGTGTTTTAATATGTGGGTTGGACAATGTTGTCATCTGGCTGGGTATAAAATGAGTTATCTCAGAAAAAGAAATTGGAAATCTCACTGCCATAAAAAATACAAGCTTAGAGTAGAAGGCATCCTGTGGGCACAGGGATCCCTTGGTGTGACCTCCTTGATCCAGAAGAGAGATAAGCAGTACCAGTATTGTAGTGGAGAAGTGGCAGTCACAGAGGCAGCACCTAAAGCATGAGACATAGCAGGGGGCTCCCTGGCCCATGGAGCAAGTAAATCTGAGTGCCTTCAGACAGCAGGCTCACTTGTGACGTGAGGTGTCTCTGACTATTTAATTTGGAAAGCTAAGTTTCCTGATCCATGGAGTTAGAACTGAGTACCTCTGGACTGAGGTTTATAGTTGATTCATGTGCCCTTTAAGCATTCATTTTCATTACTTAAATAACTTTTAACACTTGCCCCAGCAAGTCAGAGACCAAGGGACTGTGTCACTGAGAGGGTCAGAACCAAAGAGAGGTATGCCTATGGGCATGGTTAAGGAGAGGCTAGAAGAACTGTATCTTGAACATTTCTAAGCCTGAATTGTAACCTGCTAAGAAGCCATGGTCATATGGCGGTAAAGTGTTGGACTTCTAGCTCCCAGTTTAGCCGTGGAAACACACCAACGGCTCCATGGGAGGAAACTGAGAATGTCTGTCCTGTACGGGTCATAGTCTCAGAAACCCATAGAGGCAACTCTCTTCTGACCTGGCAGGTCATCATGAGTCAGCATTGACTCCATAGCAGTAAATTCAAGTGATTTCATGTCCTTACTAAATGTCATAATCACACATATTGTCTGTGAATTCTGCGTGGCCATTGCAATGGGTTCTAACCCCAGCAGAGAAACAGAGAGTGCTATGTAGAGACAGTTGGTGTCAGAATTGTTGAAGAAGATTGGATGTGACTGTGGCCTCAAAGGAACCTGCCTGGGACTGGTATTGATTTGGATTATCCTCAAAGAAGATCAAACAACACCCCCACTTCATACCTAAAATATGTTCAACAGCATGCACTTTTGTCTTTATTCAACAATCCTGATTGTAATCTATAACCTAAAGTAACACCACAATAATTATGTGGCAAATATATATATAAGGGTATGCATTGTAGCACAATTTATAATGGAAAAAATATTTACATGGAAATTCAGAATTTGCACATCAAAAATAGATTTCAAAATAAAATTATAGAATCTATATTATATTCAGACTTTAAATCACAAGAAATTCCAACTTTTGTGAGCTATTGCACACTGCATTCTCAAGTGGTCCTAAAATTTAATTATGAATCTCAGACTTGAAGTCGGCAGCCTAAAACTCACCAATGATAGTTTCTGAAATGACCCAGGATGAAACCCGAGGATGTTTTGGAATTAGTAATAGAAGCCTTTCACTTCATCACCCATCTTTTGCTATGGAAACCATGTGCCTGAAGAACCCTGGCAATGTGGATGCCATGTACAAAAACGAACACTGACATTGAGAACGAAATAGAACACAGTGACATAATAGATATACTAGACCTCAGTGGGGCAGTGAGAGTCCCCAGAAGACATTTGAGAA
The DNA here is from genome assembly GCF_000313985.2 of Echinops telfairi. Lineage (NCBI taxonomy): Eukaryota > Metazoa > Chordata > Mammalia > Afrosoricida > Tenrecidae > Echinops > Echinops telfairi. Next base: position 43,062,981 of record NW_022111324.1, on the reverse strand, counting down.
TGTCTGGAGACATTTTTTTTTTTGGTCACAACTTGGACACACAGTTGTCATATGGTCATGAGAAGCCAGGAATGCTGTCACATCCTACCATGCACAGGAAAACCCTCTACCACAGATAACTCTCAGCCCCAAATATCAGTACACTAGAACTTGAGAAATGGAATTAAATGAGTTATCAATACTCAAAACTTTTAAAGAGTAGTAAAGTATTTGTAATAAAATAGCAAATTTTATTTTGTAATAAATTTATAAAAGTCTGCGGCTTCTTTGATAGTGATAGAAGAATGTTCCTATAGATGCTACCTAGGGTAGACATTGTAGTATCCTCTTTGACTGAAATCAAAGAGGATTCTGAACCTTTCAATAGAGTATCAGCTATGGTCAGGCACCGCCACAGCTTAGGAGTGTATTTCCCATGAAGTGTCATATAACATTTTCTCAAAACCAAATACTGGTGATCTCTAGGATGATCTTTAGAGGAGCTCTAGTGTCAGAGTCACTACATTGGACTTCGAGCCATGAGGTCAGCAGTTCAAAACCAGCAGCTGCTACTCTGCTTGGGGGAGAGACATGGCTCTCTACTCCCCTGAGCAGTTACGGGCTTCGGAAACCCACAAGGCAGTGCGAGCCTGTTCTACGTGGTCGCTATGAGCTGGCATCAACTTGATGGCAGTGAGAGTTTTATGATGATCTTGAAACATAAAGCATCTTCTTTTGTATTTGATTTCCCCAGCTACCATGTTTAAACGGCCACAGCCTCAGTAGAAACTATCAGGAAATTGATGGAGACTAACCACACTAAAAGGAAGTTATGCTAATGAGCAGGTGGAAAACAGATTCTTGCAAAGTATAGGTTCTATAAAGCTGCCCCTTCCCCACATCCCCAGCATGTTCTTAGGTAATGTTACAAAAGTAGTGCCATGCTCAATCAATGTTGGTGAAGCTGGTGTTATGAACGATTATTGCTCCATTTCACCTTGAGAACGGGTACAAGTAGTTAATATATTCAGCTACTAGCGAGAGTGTTGTTGGTTCAAGTAATGTAAAGGTGCCTTAGAGAAACAACCAGGCAATCAACTCCCAAATAAGCTTTGAAAACCCTACCCTGACCCACACGGAATCACTATGATTGAAAGCACTCTTAGCAGACAGTGGGAGTATAAACATTAACTATATTCCCAGACCAAGTCTTTGCACAAGTCAAAATGAAACCAACGGGCTAAAAAGGGCAGTGGAAATTTTTAAAACGGCTCAAAATTCATGCAGATAGAATGAATACTAATCTTGATACTGAAGATAATAGTAGAGGCATGAGTAGAGAGAGACGTGAATTGCACACTGCTTGTGAATGCTGATGCAGAAAGAGCAAGGTGTACAAGGTTTTTTGTTTGTTTTTTCCTAGACTGCATGTGTACATCCTTGTGTTTCCTTTGAGGAATAGATTTTTAGGGACTGAGCTAAAATGATAACTTTGAGCTAGTCAATAACATATTTTAATTCCCAGAAAAGCCGCTATTCAGTCACTTTGAAAAATCACTGTCTCACTCTCTTCTCTATGAACTGTGAATAGTAATGTGACAAGTCCCAGGTCATCCGGGGGTGAAAGGTTCTGCATAAATACACATGTAGTGTTGACTACGGCTTTCCGATGTCCGTGGTGACTTCATTTAGCTCAGCTGATCGCTTTTCCACTCTGGCTGAGCGGCCAATAGAGTGGTGCTGATTCCTCTAGGACCATCTAATCTGGAACAACCAAAAGTGTTCAAACCACCACAGTAAGAGTGTGGTGTCAGAATCCTTCTGAGGGCTCTGTGGGCTGTGTTGATTAATCACCTCTCTCTCCTCAGCCTTTACATTGAGTATCAAGTGGTTCAAAGCATTTCATTCTGAAGCGATTTCTGAGACTCCTGCCAGCTCTCACATGCTGCGATTCTATACAAGTAATACAGCTTTTCTTTTTGGGGGCACACTTTCTCCCTTCCAGTAGATGCTGCCAGATGAATCACTTCCTGAGATATCATCAGCTCCATAATAGAAATCACCCTGTTGTCATAAATTCAGGCTCGAGAGAACTTCAGAGTGGAATCTACAGGATCAGTTAACAAAGAAGGAACTCGTGGAAGGCATTTGAGCACAATGGTGTTAACTGCTCAAAGAGGGTTCAATGTAACTCATCTTTCAAAAAGTCTCTAAGGGGAGTGCTAATATGCAAAGAGAACCGAGCCCATGAAAACTGGAGTTATTTAGAAATACACTTTCTAATTATTGCTCATTTGGTTCTGGGCACTGCAGACTATCTGGTAAACTGCTAACCCTAGAGGTCCATGGTTAAGGAACTCCGCTGCCTCTGTGCTGTTAGGTCAAAACTTAAAGATACTAATTGCTTCAATAAGAATTTACAAAACCTTTTGCCCTGAAAGATGGATTTAATTCTTGTATTTGCATTAGGGAATAAAAGACATTGCCTGTATTTCTAAATATCGTGTTTCTTTACAGTTAAATTCTACTCAACAACAAAAAGAAACAAGGAAAGAAAGGAACAGAAAAATAAGTCAAAGGGTGGGGGCTGCAATAAAGGAAGAAAGTAGCAGCCATTCAAAATATTCATGGACTACAGAAAAAACTGAAGGGCTCTGCTTTTAATACTCAACATCTGTCTTTAAAGACATATCAATCACATGATCACTAACAGCTGTTGCATTAGACTTTTAATCAGCCATGATTTTCAAAAGGGAGAAAGAATGCCGTTGGATCAGTTGATGGAAAGTTAGTGCTTAGGATGAATGCACCAGCTTGGCACTGGCAGCGGGACTCAGAATTTAAAGAGACAAAACTTTACGGAGCACCATAAACAGTATTCATGTGTAAAGTGCTATGCTCTGAACAGCATAAACGATTCCACATGTTTGGAAGCCTGAAGGAACAATGCAGGTTGTGACATGTATTCAAACAGATATGTTTAATGCGATATGAAGTATATTTATTTAAAAAAATACAGAGCCTCTATAATCATTGCAAGGCACCAAAACACAAAGGCATCTTACGTTTTAATCATGGTCAGAATCAAACAGAATGGGTCCTGCAAGTTTGGAGGAGGGCCTGTAACTTCCACTGGTGTTATTAGAAATTAATCATCCCTCTGGGAGTGGGGACATCAGGGAATGCAGCAATTTTCCATTTATTAAGGAAGAGGTTTTTAGTTAATGTCAAGCTTGCTCTGAGACAGCACGTCGCATCTCTGCCATTACCTGCTCACGCTGAGATTGAACTGCTAGTGGCTTAGCATTCTGGTATTGAAGTAGAGTTTATTGCTTCCAAATTAAGGGGGGAAAACAATGTATTTACTCCCAGAATGGGATAGTTTTCAACTTGTCCTCATTTGCTGCTACAGCTGGTCACAGAGGGATCACTGGTGTCCAGTTAGATGGAAAGACAATTCAATTTACAGGTGACCCTCTGAGCAACATATTTCTAGCACCCCAGAAACATGTAGAATGGGAGCATTTTCCCAAGTCTCAGTTGTTTTCCACGTGAGGGCTAAAAGAAATAGCAACTTCAATCCCCGTGAAGGCAGAAATTACATCAATACGGGTTCCTCTTAAATGCAGGACACCAAGCTTATCTTTCCCCACCTTGTTATAAAGAGAGCCCTTAAAAGTCTTGTAGGCATAAATATTGCATGGTCATTTCTTTGTTATAGTAAGAAATTATTTCTTTATGTTGATGCTGAATGATAGCAAACAAGATTTAAGAGCGTAATCATGATCATTACACTGTGTTTCAGAGAACCACAAATAATGAAGACATATATACCTAGCTGCTATATTCTAATATTCTATATTCAAAATGATAGTACACAACCGTGTGCACAGGCGTAGTTCTTGCGTTCTGAGCACACAGTCACAAAGGAGACATAGAAGAGCTACAAGTGGGATGCAAAAGCAAATCAAGAGGAGAAAACAGCCATTCTGCTTGGGATGGTGGGAAAAGAGTGGGATGAAAATCTGACAAAGCTTTATTAGACAAGGAATATTTGCCCTAGACTTAGCAGTGTGTGGAGGAAAGCATCCTAAGTACAAGAAAGCACAGAAGTGAGGTGATTGGTGTATCACTCCTATCCAGAAAATGGGAGGACGGTAAAGACAATCAAATGGAATGCCTGCATTGGAATTGGGCTATGAATAGGGTTGATAGCCATGCTTGCATAGTTGTTCTTGTGTTCTGCATTTGCTGCTTTTTAGTTGTTGCATTTGTTTTGAAAACTTTAGGACTCCATCTGAATAAATCATTTTCAAACTCTGCTCTGAGAAGCCATAGGGTTTGCATGTAGACTCATTAGAGACTCCCATGTGGGTGAAATGAGAAGGCCAATGTGTTACAGAATCCCAATCCCAACTCAGACTTCAGCCAGATATAATCCATATTTATTTATGTTTTCCATTATGTTTGAATGGGATTCATGACACAAGAAAAAAGTCGATTTAAAAAAAAAAGATGGGAGAAGATTCAAACTAATTGTGTTCAATATTTTAAAGTAAGAGGGCCACAGATAATATAGTTTAAGTCTGTTGGTTGGTTGATGGGTTTTTAAAGCCACTCTGGCAGCTGTTTATACAATGTCAATTTGATATCATTGTGAAGCCAATGGAACATTTAATTTGATAGATGATAGAGGCTACAAATAAGCCAATTGAAAGTGGAAGGATGAGGGGAAGGGTGGAGCTCAATCAGAGCTAGGTTAGCTCGGATTTGCTAGCAAAAAAAAAGCAGAGTATTTGAGGGCTACTCAAATTGTGATCTTTGAGTCGGTATCATCAGCATCAAATAAGAGTCTGTTCCTAGTCCAGACTTCCAGAATCAGAATGATTGTGGTCAGGGTGAGACGCAAAAGCCTATCCTGAACTCAGCCAACCAGGTGAATGATATTAAGGCTAAATAGTTGACAGTTCCTAGGGGGTGCATGACCACTGTTTTGTGCTTGACCACTAGCCTAAATATTCAAACCCCCATAGTGCACTGTACAAGAAATGTGGGGTGATCTGCTTCCATAAGGTTTACAGCCAAGATAACCTTAGGGGGCAGTTGGAGTTGGTAACACATGGGGGTCTCCCTGAGTCAGAATCAATTATAAAATATTTACTTTGGTTTGGGCTTTGGCTTTGAAGTTACACATGCACTAGTACCAAGGACAAGCCAACATTCCCACATTAGTAAATAGACTGAACGGTGTTGAGAAAGAGATAAAAGTTTAGACATTCAGATTATTCCATCGATGTTGTATGAGTTGAATTTGTCATTTTAAAGCACACAATCAAGGGTTGCTATCAGTCATAGTGATGCAAAATATATAACAAAGAAACTCTGCCCACACCTGTGACATTTCCACAATAATGTTTGAGCCCATTGGTGCAGCCCCTGTGACAATCCATCTTGTCAAGGTCTTCCACTTGTTTGCTCCATTTAGCCCTGCTGCTTTACCAAACTTAATGTCCTTGTCCAGGATTGGTCTCTCCTGACATGTCCAAACTAGGTGAGGCAAAGTCTGCCCTCCTCGGCTCATTCTGGTTGTACTTCTTCCAAGACAGGTTTGTTTGTTGTCAGCAGTCCATGGGACTTAAAATATTCTTCGACAACCTCACAATTCAAATGCATCCAGTCTTCTTCAATCCTCCTTACGCAATGCCTAACTTTCACATGCATAGGATGTCATTGAAACTACTGTGGATGAAGGCAGGCACACCTTCGTTGGCAAAGAAACGCTCTTGTTTTTAACACTTCAAATGGGCTTGTGCAGCAGATCGACTCAACAGAATGCTTCATTGCATCTTTTAGCAGCTGCTTCCATGAGCATTGATTGTGGAGCCAAGGAAGAAGAAGTCCTTGACAACTTTCATTTTTTTTCCCATTTACCATGGTGTTACCTATAGGACCAATTGTGAGGATGTTTGTTTTCTTTATATTGACTTGTAATCCATACTGGAGACTGTAGTCCTTACACTTCATCGGCACGTTCTTCAAGTTCTCCTCAATCTCAGCAGGTAGGGCTGTGCCATCTGCATATCGCAGGCTGTTAATAAGCCTTTCTCCAATCCTCCATGAGGCCATGTCCTTCTTGGCATCCGGCTTGGTGATAGGACACAACACTGACACACACACACACACACACACACACACACACACACACACA
>NW_022111324.1:43051872-43055845 GCF_000313985.2 Echinops telfairi | reverse complement strand
TGTCATGTCTTACACCATCCAACATTGCCCCTCATCCACTTCTCCACTGACTTTCCCCCAGGGAGGAGGTTATATGTAGATCCTTGTAATCTGTTCTTCCTTTCTCCCTCACCTTCCCTCCACCCTCCCGGTATTGCTACTCTCACCATTGTTGCTGAGGGGTTCATCTGTCCTGGATTCCCTGTGTTTCCAGTTCCTATCTGTATCAGTGTACATCCTCTGGTCCAGCCAGATTTGTAAGGTAGAATTGGGATGATAGTGGAGGGTAGGAAGCATTCAAAACCTAGAGGAAAATTTTATGTTTCATCATTGCTATACTGTACCCTGATTGGCTCGTCTTCTCCCTGCAGCCAATTCTGAAAGGAGATGTCCAATTTCCCACAGATGGGCCCTGAGTCCCCACTTCACACTCCCCATCATTCACAATACTATGGGTTGTTTTTTTTTGTTTTTGGTCTTTGATGCTTGATACCTGATCCCTTCGACACCTTGTGATCTCACAGGCTGGTGTGCTTCATCCACATGGGCTTTGTTGTTTCTCGGTTAGATGGCCACTTGTTTATCTTCCAGCTTATAGGTCCCCAGACTATGTCTTTTGATAGCTGGCCACCATCAGCTTTCTTCACCACCTTTGCTTATGTACCCACTTTATCTTCAATGATCGTGTTGGGATAGGCTGGTGTGCTTCTTCCATGTAGGCTTTGTTGTTTCTCAGCTAGATGGCCGCCTGTTTAGCTTCAAGCCTTTAAGACCCCAGATGCTATATCTTTTGATAGCTGGGCACCATCAGCTTTCTTCACCACGTTTGCTTGTGCACCCATTGTCTTCAATGATCGTGCCAGGAAGGTAAGCAACTCAGACAGCAGAATTATTAGAACAAAGTGTTCTTGTGTTGAGGCAGTACTTGAGTAGGGGCCCACTGTCCATCTATTTCCTTAATACTAAACCTATAAGTATATGTACATAGATATATTTCCCCCTCATCATATATAAATATATTTACATCTGTATATGCCTGTATTTAGATTTCTAAAACTGCCCTTTGCCTACTAGTTCTTTCCTCTAATTCTTTGTACTTTCCTCTTGTTCCACTATCATGTTCAGCCTTCATTTGGGCTTCAGGAATTCCTCTCGGTTACATTGTCCTTGATCCAGCTCTGCCAGACCTCCTACACCTTCTTTGCCACTGATTTTGGATCACTTGTTGTTCCTTGTCCCTGGGTTTGTTAACACCCACTTCCTTTTCTCCACCTCCCCCTCTCCCATGTCCCGCCTGAAACTGTCATCCCATTGTTCTCTCTTCCAGCTTGTTTATCCCGCTTATCCCTTCCAGGTAGACATGCAGCGACAACAATATGCACCATCACAAGACCGAGTACAAAAAAATAACAATAGAAAACAAAACGATACTTACAACAGCAACAACAACCAACAGCCCTATAAATAGTTCAGAATCTATTTGTTGTCCTTTATGAGTGCTTTCCAGTCAAGTCTGATGGGGTGCCATCTCCCGTCCCCACATCTATCCCTGGGGACTTCACTGCTCTGACTTCAACATTTCTTCTATTTTTATTACTTACCCTATGATTAAGAGAAAGTTTCAAACTCTTCTGACATCTGCTTGATCTTAATGAATGATTTCTTAATGTCCTCCCATAGCCCTTCAAATTTTCTGTCCTTAGTGTCCAATGTGTCAAATGTGCACTTGAGATGTTCTCAAAAATCAGGTGGGAAATAGACTAAAAATCATATTTTGGCTCTCAGTGACTTGCTTTAATTTTCTTTACCTTTAATCTAAATTTACATATCAGCAATTGATCAGTTCTGCAGTCACCCCTAGCCTCAATTTAACTGCTGATATTAAGTTTCTCCATCTTCTCTTCCAGGAGCCCTAGGGGGGAAGTAGTTATGAAGCCACAAGGTTAACAGTTCACAACCACAGCCAATTCTCAGGAGACAGGCAGGACTTTCTACTCTTGTAAAGAGTGACAGTCTCAGAAACCCACAGGGGCAGTTCTACCTTGTCCTGTAGGGTCGTTATGAGTTGGCATCAACACAATGGCAGTGCATGATATAGTCTCTTCTCACCGATGTAGTCAATTTGATTTTTGTGCATTCCATTTGTAGAAATCCATGTGTATAGTTACCCTTTGTGTTGTTGGGAAAAGGGGGGTATTTGTGATGAAGAAGCAGTTAGTCTTACAAAATTCTTGTATGTGATCTCTTCTATCACTAAGGGCATATTTTCCAAATACTACGCTTCCTCTTGTTTCCAACTTTTTCATTTGAATTGCCAAAATTTTTGATGAATTTTGATTTCATGTTTAATCAATTTCAGCTTGAAGACATTGGTAGAATTCTTCGGTTTCTTAGAGACTTCAAAATACGGGTTTAGAACTCAAGATAGCAGTTGGGATAGATGCTGGTTAAGATAATGCATGTTGTTAGCTGTTGTTCAGTTTCACAGGTAGTTCTGACTAATAGGGACCCTACGTAGAAGACAGAGAAGCAGTGTGCAGTGTAGAGCCATCATCACAACCATTGCTATATATGAACCCATTGTTGCACTCAATGATTCCATCTATCTCATTGAGGATATTCCTCTTTTTATTTTTTCATTTCCCCTCTAATTTACCAAGCATGATATTCTTCTCCATGGACTGATCTCTCTTGATAACATGTCCAAAGGTCATGAGGTGAAACCTTGTTATTGTTCCTTCTAAGGACCCTTCTAGCTGTGCTTCATCGAAGACCTACATGTTTATTCTCTAGCAGTTCATAATATAGTCACTATTTTCAACCAGCAACAAAATTCAAATTCCTCAATTCATCTTATGTCTTCCTTCTTTAATATCAAACTTTCACATGCATCTGAGATGCAAAAACATGTAATCTGGCTCAGGGATGTCTTAGTGCTACAGGTAGCACTGAGGATCTTTAACACTTTAAAGAGTTCTTTTGCAGCATGTTTGCCCAATACAATGTGCCCTTTGGTTGATCCTGTCTTGGTCATCGACTCTGGATCCAAGTAAAATTAAATCTAAATAAGATCAATTTTTTTTCCTTGTTCATTATGATGCTGCTCATTGGTCCATTCGTGATGAAGTTTCTTCTTTATCTTGAAGTATGATCCATACTGGCTGTAGTGTTTTTTATCTTCATCAGTCAGGGCATCAATTCTTCTTTACATTGAGAAAGTTGAGTGCCAACTCAACATGTTAAGGGGTCTTCCTCCAATCCTGATGTCACATCCTTCTTTAGACAGCTCACCTTCTCGATTATTTGCTTATGTACAAATTGAAAAATTATGGGGTGGAAGGATACAACCCTGAGATTAAACCCCACACTATTCCCTTGTATGCTCAGGTTCCCCAGGCATAAAAGTAAATGTTCTAGAATCCTCACTTTTCACAAAGTTGTCCATACTTTGCTACGATCCACACAGTCAAATGCCTTTGCATAATCAACAAAACAAAAGTAAACATCTTTCTGGTTTGTCTGCTTTCAACCTAGACCCACCTGTCATCAACAATGATGTCCTTTGTGTCATTTTCTCTTCCAAATGTGGCTTCACTATCCCCTGCTAATATACTACTGTAACCATTTTTGAAATTTATCTTTAGAAAAATTATACTTGCATGAGATAGGGATGCATATGTTCAGTAATTTCTACATTCTGTTGGATGGACTTTCTTAAAAGTAGGCCAAAATAGGTACAAAAAAAAAAGGAAGGATTACACTGAATCATTGTATCAGAGATAATTGGTTCAGTTTGACTATTTTAGGAAGTAGCGTGACCAAGAGCTGGTGGTATTGAAAAAAAAGAAGTATAACCTGTATTGAAGGCATTGGTAAAAAAGAAAGCTCAGGAATTGACACAACGCCAATTGAGACATTTCAACAAATGGATGCAATGCTGGAAGTACTCACGCATCTATTTGGGAGACAGCTACCTGGACAGCCAACTGGAAGA
>NW_022111324.1:43036451-43050705 GCF_000313985.2 Echinops telfairi | reverse complement strand
CCTTTTTGTACAAGATTTGGAAGAAAGCAGTAAACAAGAGAGAAAGAATTCTGAACCTTCCATGTGGAGCAGAGGTCTGGGCTAGACACAGTGTGGCAATTCCGAGGAAGGAGACTTCCCTCTGGTAAGACAGTGGATGCTTGACTGCACTGCCTAGAGACTTTCAGCAGTGCTTCAGTCCCCAAAACCTTAGAAGAGGGAAGGAGCTCACCGCTCACTTCACCCCTGCCTGGGTCCTGTGCAGCCCTTTCCCCCAGTGTTTGGATCCACAGCATGGAGTGTGGGACAACAAAGAATTGATGACTCTTTCGCAACACATGACCTGGATCCCAAGAAACCCCTTAGTGCTTGGGTCCTAGGTGTAGGAAAAAGGAAGAGGGTGAGTTAACTGCTCTTGTCTCACACTTGTCTGGGCCCCAAGACTTGATATAAACCTACAGAAGGCAGTCCCCCACCCCTACCCTGGCATACCCGGTGGGGAGTGGGGAGTAGGGCAAACTGATCCTGGTTGGGGGTGAGATTAGGTGAACCCTCATTGGGTGATCTTGATTGAAACAGCAGGGGGGAAATTAGCATGGGAGATACTGAAGCTCATCATTTGTCCTTAACCCTGGAGCTTAAAAAGACCCAGCTTACTTATCAGCTCAAGGTCAGAAAAGACTCATTTAAAGAGACCTGGAGTCTGATATTCAGATTCAGCAAAGTCAGCTCATGTAAGCAGGCAAAGTGTTTGTATATTTTCTCTTCTCTCTTCTCTCTCCCTCTTGACAGCTGCATTGGTCATTGCCCTAAGCCTGCAAAACATAGAAGCTATCCTCAAAGCCAAGACCTCGACAGGAGGTAGCATTTAACTTTTGTCCTGCTGTCAGTCCCAGCACCGAATGACTATTGCCACATGATCTAGTCACCTCTAAATCTTTGAAAACTGCAACTAGTGCACAGAAAATACTATGCGTTCTATTATTACCTGAGCATCAAACAGAGAAAAAATGTAATAGCAACATTGTGTCTCTAAAACAGCAGCCAATTTCGGTGCCCATGTAAACAAGAAGCAATGCTGTAATTGAGAGACCTGTATGCAGACATGTATTGAGGAGTCACCTCAGGTGAAGAGAAAACATTGGACCTTCCCATAAGTGAGTGTAGGAGAATAGCCTTCAGCTGATTTAAGAGGATGGAGGAAAAATTAGACAGTAGTTCAGAAGAAGAAATTTTTTTAAAAAATAGAAGTTAGATAAACTCAGGAAAGCATATAAATGATCAGGTGAAAGAAAAAAAATGGAGTAACTCAACAACACCATAGAGAAACCCACCGCATGATATAGATGAATTTGGAAGACATGTACTGCACAGTTAGTCAGTCTCATAAAGGCAAATAATATATGATTCCACTCTTTATGTGAAAACTAAGAAAGTGGTTTTCCCACCAAAGACGCAAACGCCGAGGGAAGAAAGCCATCAGTTAGCCTTTGCTCACCGCCTTCCCATGCCATGGGCCTAAGCAGACAGAAAGGGAGGAGAGGGGAGACGTTGAAGAAAGAAGAGAAGGTCGTGTCCCTGGGGCACTTCTGGGATACTGCCACTCTTCTGAAGAGTTGGACTGTATAACTGTGGTCTGTATTGTTTCCCCTGTGTGTGTTTATGTGTAATGGACACATGTGTTCATATTCATGTGTAATGGACATATTGCCAATACATAGCATACATAACATGGTAGGAAGTGAGTCAGGTTATGAGGCTCAAAATCTGAGTCAAATGAAACATAACAGATAATCCTGAACAACAAATTCACAATACTTTGAAAAATATATATAGAAACTTGGGGCAATAAAAGTAAAGCCAGCCATATTCATGTTAACACTTTCGTCCTCTTGAACAGGAGAACTTGTTAATCTAGAGATTTCTAATAGATTTTTGATATTGAAGGCAATACAGAGACTATAAGATGTTCTTATTCTAAAACTGAATATGCTCAAATGGACACATACTACTTTCTCAAATTGATACATTTTTTGTGTGATATAGAATATTTCTTTTTCTGATTCTCCTACCAAGTGCTCAAAAAGCCTCTCTCTTACATTATCTCATTCACTTTCTCTTCCTCCTTCTTTTTTTACAAAATGCCTGTTAGCAAGGACAGTAGATTATGTGAAAGGTAAGAAAACAAAGGGTGTGATGAAACAGGTGCTTACGGCAAGGGATGAGATAAGTGAAAATCAGGCATCTAGAAAGAGCTGGATATGTCTAGTGTTGGTCAAATTTGATAGCCGAGAAACAAGAGAAGGGGACACATTCTTTTCCAGAAAACATCCAACTTAGTACTCAATAGTAGCCAAGGAACATACAATAGCTCCCTGAGATAATATACAGAGCATTTTCTTCAGGCATTGCTCCTGTTTCTTTGTTGAGGTACTCACCATTATAATTCCTTGCTTGCAGGATTCTCCCTGATATTCTTCCAATATTTTCACCCTTCCCTCAGCAAGCGTTGAAGGGACTTTTAGAAATTCAGAGGATTTTGCAAATACAATCGAAAGTAACCAAACAATAGAAGGAAGTAGGTAAAGAAAACGGCAGACTGGACTGTATGTTTTAAAATCAGGAAAAGTGTGTGGGGGTTGTATCCTTTCACAGTCATTATCTAGGTGCTTTAAGTTACATAATTTGGTGTCAATTTGAGAAATAAGAGTGAAAGGGTAGACTCTAGTATGTCAATTGGGTTATACCCAATGAGGCCTCTCCGTGGGCATGGCCTTCTCCTGAGAATTCTGGGAACTCCAGGATTTTCCTCCTCAGAGGTGGGAAACAGTTTCTCTCTCTCTGCTAACTCCCTTGGAGACTCTCTACTGACAAGGGAGACATCCCTGAGGAGAAGCCACATGAATCTACCCTAATGCAGCTCTGGGTGCTGGAGAAGCCACATGGTGACTCCTGCCAGCAATCAGATGCTTACAACACCACTGGATCCACAGGACTCCCCACCCACTGGCCTATGATCTTCTGGACTTATGGACTTGATCTGGACTGGGTTGGGATGTTTCCTCAATGTTCAACTGCTCTTGTATATAAACCTCTTTCTTATACACATATATATGTCTATGAACTTGTTTCTCTAGACTACCCGGATTAACACGATGTTGAGCACATAATTTGTGAAGCCAGAATATTTGAAGAAGAATGCTGCATCATAAGTGGGATACAACTCATAACAACCTGTGATACCCAGTCAACACATTGTTTTGCTGAAAGCAAAGCGAACTTGAAGGACTTACTGATCAACATGAATGACTGTTGCCTTCAATATGGATTATGCTTCAACACAGAGAAAACAAAATTTGTCACGACTAAGCCAATAAGCAACATTATGATAAATGGAGAAAAGATTGAGTTTGTCAAGGGCATTATTTTACTTAGATCCGTAATCAATGTCTATAAAATCAACTGTCAAGAATTCAAAGGATGTATTGCATTGATATTGATGCAAAGAGCTCTTTAAAGTGTTAGCAAGCAAAGACATCACTTTGAAGACCAAAGTACACCTGAGTCAAGTCAGGGCATTTTCAATGACCACATGTGCATGCAGAAGGAAGGCCCAAGAAGAACTAATACTTCTTAATTAAGGTATTGGTAAATAATACTGAATATACCATAAATTCCCAAAAGAACAAATGAGTGTAGCCAGATTGCTTCTTATAAGCAAGTCAAGTGAGATTTTATCTCGTGGCCTTTGGACATGTATCAGGCAGGACCAGTCCCTGGTGAAATACCTCATACTTGTCTTAACACAGAGTGTGGGAAACGAAGATGATCCTTTACGGGATAGGTTTATAATCCCAGTGGTTATAAAAATGTGTTCACCTGTAGCAATGATTGGGAAGATGGTTTAGGACCTGGCAGTGTTTCTAACATAGAACTTTTCTGTTCTGTTTTATATGGGGTTGTTATAAGTCAGGAGCAACTTGAAGCACCTAGCAATACCAATAACGTACTTGAGATAGTGCATTGGAAATATTTTCTCAGTAGTATTTGCTTATAATCTGGATGTCCAAAGCAGTTAATTCTATCTATACTTGAGAGTGCTCCTTTTCTAAACATTTTAGATACATGGGATAATAATATTACTGATTTTACTTGACTGTTGGAAGTTTTAAGAGAAATCAAAACGGAGATAAGACATGACACAACATGGCTGAAACTTGAAAACATTGTGCTGGGTGAGGAACCTCAATCACAAAAGGACACATGTCGTATGGTCTCACTAATGTGAAATGCGTACAGTAGGCAAGTACATACAACTCACAGTTGCATAATGATTACCAGCAGTAGGAGGGAAGGGAACGAGGATAGCAATTTTCAGAGGCACCGAGTTTACGGGCCTGGGAAATGAGGCAATGGACATTCCTGATGGGTGCACAACATAATTGAGGCTGTTGGTGTTACTCAGTTGTACAAATGGGAGGGAAAAAAAGTTGAACTGGCCAGTTTTCTGTTAGTCATATTTTTACAAGAGTAATAAACAAAAATGGATTTTTAAAACCCAATCAATAATAGATCCCGATTCTGTTAGTATTGTTAGCATCCCGTGGCCTCTCTAGATGAATCCCCAGAAGAAGGAGCTACAGAGGTTCTTTTCCTCCCTTCTCTCCTGTTGACAGTGGGTTGCTATGGTGACTCGAGGGGCTGCTGTGTGGGGAGGGGACTGTGACAGCTGTTGCAGTGTGGAGGGGCCCTTAACCCCTGTCAACCTTTGTGAGAGTTGTTTCTTTTGTGATGAGCTGGAGATGTTACATTGCTTCCTTGGCTGCTGCCAGTGTATATATCACGAGGTCAATACAGTTCCCTAAGATTGCAGGAGCCAGACTAGTGTTTGCCTTCAATGCATTGCCCTGGCAACCACAGAGAGGCCAGAGCTACTGAGAAGGGTGGGGGCATCGTGGTGACCTTGTGTCTGGAATGCACTTTCCTCTCTTCCTGAGAAAATTCTAGCCATTATTTCAAATGTTGCTGCTTTCCTGAAGTTTGCCCTAAGCCTTCCCCGTGCTGTCTCAGGAAGTCACTTCCCTGCCCGTGCTCCCCCTGGCTTTGCTTCCTCCCAGTGACAAACATGCGACAATTGTCTCAAGCTGCAGTGGCAGGAAGTGCTGCTTTGCAGAGTGCCCTCTGAATGTCATTGTATCTTTTTCTCTGCAACTCAGGTGAGCACCAGTGCTTAAGGGAAAAGTCAGGGTAAGACCAAACACATCCTAATTGAAGTGTGGGCCACCGGGACCTAGGAGGGAGCAAAAACCAGAAAGCACAGGGGCAGGACCACCCAAATAGAAAGGTCATTTTGTGCTGCTCACTCACCAGGAGGAGGCCTTTATGAGACTAACTTGAAGAAAATATTAATAGCTAGCATTTATGGAGGAGTTGCAATGTGCTGTGCCAGGTACTGGGCGAAGGGCTTTAGAAATATTAGGTAAGCCTCACATCAACAATATACTCCGTTTTATTATTTTACAAACGAGAAAAATGAGGTCGAGAAATCTTAACTCACTGGCTGAATGCTGCAAAGTGGGGTTAATGGCTAGAACTGGGGTCAACACTCCGAGCACAATTTCTTCCCATCACCAATATACTTCTCAGGATGACTGCTCATGACTGTCTGCTCCCCTGCTTGCCGCTGTGTTCATTTGTATCCTGTAAGGAAGAGAAGATGCCAGGAGCAAGGGCAGAGGGAGGACACAACACAGCAATGGATCTCTGATGGAACGAGCTTTCCAACGGAGGACCGTACGTGGGGACTAGGAGATGATGGATCGGAAAGGACCAGAGGACCCTTTAGTCCCTAGGAGAAGAGACACGTGTCCCCATGCCTGTGTTTGCAGGAGAAGGGCACATGACAATTTGATGGCATGTAAGCTTCTAGTTATGGACTCACTAATGGGTTATGATTCAGCATTTGTTTTCTGCATAGTTCTTGAGCCCCAATAGAGTCATTACGGCTTCTCCTACACTCATATACGACCCCAGAGTTCCACTCGGCAGAGGGTTTTAGCACACCAGGTTGCCTTTCCAGCGGTTTCCGTATCCTGCAGAGTATCATTCACTTACACCAGCTTCTGGAAAGCCTGCTTAGACTCTCCTTGCAGGACAAAATCCGAGATCGAAATTTCATCCATCATTTTCTTATTTTGTTGTTGTTATAGTATCAATTCTATGTTGTTGTTGTGTTTTAGATATTTGAATAGCTTTGTGTCCCTCTCCCATAAATTTGAATGGAGGCTCTGTTTTGGTTCTTTGTTTCATTTCCCAAGATTTACAGTAGCATGTCTTGAGTGAATTAATTTGACTGACTGACTGAATGAATGAATGATTGACTGACTGAAAAAATAAATATACAATCTCTTAAATGGTAATATTTATACCTCTAGAAGTGATAGGTGGAAAGCCACCTGCCAAGAGTACTATAATGGTGGAGGGATCTAGATGAAATCAATGGATTTTTCATTCTACCAGTACATCTGCATTGAACTCTATTATGATCCAAGGACATTCTTAAGCATGGGAGACCTATCTAGGACTCAGAAAAAACTTTCCTGGGATTGTCCAACTTTCCATAATCTGTGGATCTTTGCACACTCTGTATTCTCCCTGAGTAACTTCTTCATTACACTTTTTATCTGACTAGACACCTCTTGAAGAAATGGCATGGGAGCCAGGCCTGACCTCCTCTGACACATAAGGCTGCTTGGCATGCCTCCACTCTCCATCCTTCTCCACCCTATTCTGATACCAGCCATCCCTCCTACAGCACTCCCCTCCTATGGCTGAACTCATTAATTCTTTACAATAACCACACAGAACTCACAGACAATGCTCATGATTGTCAGGCTTTCTGGGAACGTTAACAGGTTACAATTCAGGCGAGAAGTGCTCAGGATACAGATATTCAGTCGGGACAGTTTCTTCTCTACTGTGTCAGCAAGCAAACTTCTATCTGGCTCTCAGCCTCTTGGCCTGACCTCTGGCCTGCTTGGGCAATGTAACAAAGCCCTTTAGAGGCTGCTAATATGTACCCAAAGGGCATGCTACTCCACTGTAAGTCTCAGCCCAAAGGTACCCAGCTTCAGCCCCAGGGGTCAGTGAACCTAGCTCCTCTAATGAAGTGCCCAGAGGCACCCCATTCCACAAGTCAGCCTCCTGCTCCAAAGCTCTCCATTTTGGAGGCTCTGTGGCCTATGAAGTGCACCACTGTTTCATCCTCTGACCCTGGTTCCACCAATACTGCTCCCCTGCCATCCCTCTGGTGTTAAAGTTGTCTTTTGTGTCAAGGAGGTTTGATGCACAAGGATCTAGGGGGTCCAAAGGACATGGTCCACTTTGGCTCTTCTCTCTAGCTAGAAGTGATAACTCCCATCCTAATTCTGAGAATGCTCATTTTAAACCCAGAAAGATGACAGTCGTAATCAACCTTGTAAAGAATCACTCACAGCTGAATCAAATAAGCCAATTGGTCTCTTCCTCACCTCCTTCCTCAGACCCATCAGGAAACGAAGGTTATGGGAGGGTAACAAAGACGATGGTTAGAAGATCCACTGCCTTGTGTCCTGGGAGTCCCAGCTTAAACGTATTTAATTCAAGTAAAGCTATTTGACGTTCAAAATCTGTGTTAAAGGCGTCGTTTTCTTCTTTGGTGCTGTTGTATTTTTGGCATATAGCAACTCCATGTGACAGAGCGGAACTGTCCCACAAAGTCGTGTTGGCTGGAATCTTTATGAGTGCAGATCACCAGGATTTTCTCCCCCAAAGCAACTAGGTGGGTTTGAACCACCAAACTTTAGGTTAGCAGCCCAGCATGTAAATATTATGCTTACATGGCTCCTTAGTTAAAGGCATGGATCACTATCTATTACTCATGATGCTTATCATCAAGATCATAGGATGAATAACAACAGATGTGATAGA
This sequence comes from Echinops telfairi, assembly GCF_000313985.2. Lineage (NCBI taxonomy): Eukaryota > Metazoa > Chordata > Mammalia > Afrosoricida > Tenrecidae > Echinops > Echinops telfairi. The sequence goes on along the minus strand of NW_022111324.1, from coordinate 43,042,758 downwards.
ATACTAATGGTTCTCTAATATTCATTTCTTCTCCATTGTATAGTGATATCCTTTCAACTAGATAGCCATCCAGTTAAAAATAACAATGTTTAGCCCCCTATCACCCATGTGGCTAAATTCATATCAAAGGCAAGTAAGTAGATGTTTGTGGGGGACTCTTTCAGTCCTTATGTATAATTGTCCATGAATGTCCTTCATCCAATTTCCCCTTTCCTTGGCTTGGATATGGCAAGAATTGAATCAAGCTCATTGGACTCACAACGGTTATGATTAGTCCTGTCACCATTCAAATCTTTATAAATTCTAAATAAATCTTTTCTTCATTATTTTATATAGTTGTTACATAATCTAGTGTCAACTTGAGAAGATTAAGAGTGAATGGGTGGAATATAGCCCGTCAATCAGGTCACAGCTTGATGGCCTCATTTGGAGGTGCTATGGAGATAAATGGAGGCAGCACACACACACTCCCTGCAAGACACTCCTATTGACAAATCAAATGGAGCTAAGCTGATAGAGCCAGAGCCCTAGAGCTGGAGAAGCCACATGGAGACCCATGTCAGCACTGAGATGCTTACACCAACAATGGATCCACAAGACTTTCCACCCACTGGCTTGTGATCTTCCTGCATTCATCATCATTGCATGGCTGCGTGAGTCTAAAGAGGAATGCATGGACTAGTACCGACATATGGGGTAATACCAGACGTATGGACTTGATCTGGACTGGATTGGAATGTTTTCTTAATGTACAATTACTCTTTGATATAAAACTCTTTCTTATACACATGAGTATCTATGAATTTGTTTCTCTAGTCAACCCAAACTAACACATTTCACTACACATTGGAGTCTCTTCATTACAGAAGCTTACCCTGTACTCTGACTAATATCTCAGAGATCACTTTTATAGAGTTCAACTTAGTGTCACCAACTGACGCGGGCACGTCGCCAGCACTCAGCAGCCATCTGTCACATGCAGGCGTGAGCATCTAGGTAAATAATGTCCAACAGAGGACTATGATGATTCAAGCTGAGGAACAGAGAGAAAACCCACTTCCACTGTGTTGATTTTGAAGATCACGAGCCTAGGGGCAGAGGACAACTGCCCACAGAGCTTCTGGGCCGGTACAGTTTGTATCAGTGGAAAGCACATCTTTCACCCAGGGAGTGGTTAGTGGGTTGACCCTCCAACCTTTAAGATAACAGCTGGCTGCTTAATCTCAGAACCTCAAGGGTCTCCTGGACTAGACAGTAACTTGTCAAGAATCTGAACATGGATTTAATCTTTCCCTGGATAGGCAAGCGTATAATCTGGATGTTGTTATTGTGGTCTCCCACAGCACCGTCAGCCCAGGACTCCTGGCAAGCCCATGTGCGACTGAGCAAAACTGCTCCCTGGAGTTTTCCTGGCTGTCATCTGCACAGGCGCCATTTGTGAGAGTTTTTATTCCATGCAGCCATGGGGTGAGCTTGAACTGATATTTTATGGGCTTTCAGCCAGTCTGCAAACCACGGGTGCATCTCAAGCCCTTTCTCATCTGCATCAGTAGGTACAGTGCAGCCAGTGAGAGCTGGAAGTCAGTAGTTCCGCCTTGTGTCTCCAGATTTTCCAAGTCTTCCACCTTTGACAGCATGCAGTCTTCGTACCACTTTTTCCTTATGCCTTTCACAGACTATTTATTTATTTAGAAAAGCATTTTATTTATTTACATGATTTTGTTTTCCCCTCCCTTTCATGCAAGTAAATATGCGTCTGCGCTTTCATTACTCAATGGCTTCATCGCCTTCCTATGCATACATTCGTCTTTCCTAAGAAAACTCTGTCAGTATTTATGTAAGCGTTGCTGAAAGAATGGAAGTGATGGGTGTGTATAGCTCAAATGCGACCAAGCAACTGAGTCCCACCAGTTGTTGACCTTTCTTTCACTGATGGTGATTCCTCTAGATAAGTAGATGCATAGACTCCATGGGTGGGGATGCTGAAGAGCAGCCACGATGTTTCCTTGCGTAGATGCTCCATTTAAGGCTCCTCCTTTACCCTGCAGACTTATTTTCATCTCCACGCCCACCCCCACCCCCTAATTACCACAGGACGGGTCTTAGTCTCTTAACCCTAGAGCCAGAATTGGGTATTACATTGACAAATAGAATGAAATCATTTTTTCAATTCTGTTACTCCCCTCCCACCCCCAGCTTAGCAATGTTGTTAGAGGATACATGCCTATCCACGTTCCAGATGTCGCTGAATATAGGAGGAAGAGAGTTGGAACTCTCAAATTGATTTATTCTTCTGGTTACTTTCCATTGTCTACATTTATGCAATCGAGTCTATACAGACCAGTCACTCCCCACCCCCCTTTGGAGTCTATCTTTCCAAATAGTCTTTTAATGACAGTCACTACGACTCTTACGCAATTACTTCATTTATCACTCAATCCATGTCACAGTTTAGGAGGCTGAATGTCTGCATTCAGGCTTGAGGGGAGGGCTCTCTCGCTCTGTTTGCTCTGGAGAGAATCCTCGTCTCTGCGTGTTCCTCGGAGATCTCCACATGGGCTCTGTCTTTCCCCTGTTGGTGCTTGCATGCTTCAGTGCTTGGTCTGTCCTTTTAAACCTCAAAGGCTTAGGTTTAAGACACACCCTACACAGATCTTACCTCTTAATATAACAAAGAAACCCTTATTCCTCAAAGGAATTATATCCACAGGCCTGGGAGTTAGGGTTCAAAAGCATCATTGGGGGGCAGAAGGAACAATCCCATGCACAGTAACATTGAATTCTCATTTGTTGTTGTCATCGTTCTGTTTTTACTTCATTTCAGATTCACTTTCCTAATATTAGCGCTGAAAAGCCCAAGGAAAGATTCTCATTTTTAGGCCCCACTGCTCATAAAATATGTTAATAGGCCAAAATAGAAATCAAAGCCATCTTTCTGTGCATGTGAAATTATAGAGCACTAGTTTTAAAAACAAGTTTTCCTTGAACTGCGGAGGCAGATCTAAATCTTGAGGGCTATAAAAGAAAAGTCTCACATGGGAAGCTGGACATTTCAGCTAATGAATGCAACTCTATTTTTGATACTATGCTGTGTGTTTATAGATAAAATAAAGGAGCATTTTAGGCCAATTAGTGGCTTGCAAGCCCTATACTTTTTCCTGCAAGGAGTAAGCTTGACGAACTTGAGAAGTTAATACAGAAAAGCTCTGGCAAAGACCCGTGTGGTTGGCTTGCTGCAAGGCAACAAAGCTTTAGCATAAATTAGTTTTTATTTGGTCAAAGAAAAACAAGTTCTGTTTGTTTTTGAAATGCCGTTTGTTGGTTCTCTTAATTTGGGGGGAAATTTGGGGAATTCGAGTTCTCAGAGAAGTGAGAGGCAGGGCCCAGCGTGAGCCAGGACCCAGCTCCCAGGCCCTGTGTAAACACCCACACGCGTCTTCTTCAATACATCTCGGTCAGAGGCAGCAGGGCATGCTGGCCGTGCCCAGACCTCAGCTGAACCAAGAGCGCCAGCCAAGAAATGATCGGTGTGGGATCCGCACTGGATTATTTAGATCATCAAAAGGGGGCCCACCGCCCATTCCCGACTCGCCCTGACGGCTGACTTTTATTTCATGGCAATGGAAACCGTGATTATATGAAATGCTATGGCTTCGATGGCATTTAGCAACCTTCCGGGCCATTCTCTTTGTTTGGCAGATAAGAGGAGGGAAGATCAGACACACAATTTGGCTCAGTCAAAGCAGATTCGTACAATACCTGACGAACTCAATTTCCAAGTTAGAGGCTTTTTGATAGAAACTGCACCATCAGCAGCCTCTTTGTTTGGCTGGCCATGTGAGGAGAACTGCAGGAAATGAGAGGCTTTTTCAGCCCCAATCGAGAAATGATTTTCATGACATACATGGAAATCAAATGATTTGCCGCACAGCCAATGGTACAATCTAAATTCAGAGTTCCAGGTATTCTTGCCTCTCCCCTTCAGCCCCCAACCGCACTCCACTTCCCCCAGCAGTAGCAAGGGAGCTTCAGCTGCAGTTCCCAACTGAAAGAGAGCTGGGGATCCACTCAGGGAAGTCGGATGGCTTCGAAGCTTTGTTGCACTTATTTCGTCAGGCATTTAGCAAACTCTCAAGCTCCGGGGTGCAAGGATCACCTCCAGAGTTTGCAACTAGTCAAAGGTCTATCCTTTTACTGAGGGTTTGCAAAGGGCTCTTAGCATCAATACAAAGGATACTCCTGGGAACACCGTGAAGTGCTGACGCAGAGGTTGTTAGCTGTTCCCACTTCTGTTCTCTTCTTGTCTGAGGACCTGTTGGTGCAGTGCATTTACGGCAAGGTCAGCAGTTCAAACTCCCATGTGCTCCAAAGCAGAGAGAGAAGCTTGTCTGCTCCTGTAAAGAGTTGCAGGCTCTGACACCCAAGGGGGGTAGTTCCACTCTGCCTGATGGGGTCCCTAGGAGTTGGAACTGACTCAACAGCAGTGGGTTTAGACTTTCGGTTATTCCTGTCCAGCAATCCATTCCCTGATTTTTATATTGACATAAAGCTTCCTTTACATATAAAACATAAACAAAACAAAACAAAAAGCCTACTGTTTTCTAGTTAATTCCAAATCACAGAGGTCCTACGGGGCAAAGTAGAGCTGCCCTACTGAGTTCCCAGAGCTTTAAGTCGTTCTTCTGGGAATGGCGGGTGGATCCAAACAACCAGATGTTGGGTTAGAGTTTGGCATATTAAATATGTTACTGTCAGATCTTCTCTTCTTGCCGATACCAAATCAAATGAAACCTACTGCCATGAAATCCAGTATGGCTCCTACTCCCCTATACAGGCCTTCTAAGGCTACACATCTTTATGGAGGTACACAGCCCCGCTTTTCTCTTGCAGAGAAGCTAGTGGATTTGAACTGTGGATCTTGAAGTTAACAGTCCAACAGTGCATATAGGTGTGACCAAAGAGCTAACTTGTGACAAATGGCCTGAGCATGGAGGTAAAGGGATGCAGCTGGAGATAGTGCCTGCAACTTCGACATCACAAGAGAAGAAAGTTGCACCTTCTTCTTTTGTACAGCCACCGGCTGAAGAAATGCTAAGGTAGAACAAACTTGTTCTGTATTCATGATTCACATCAGTCAATACTAAGCATTATTAGAATTATAAATATTAGTGCTTGTGTGACGGTGTACACGTTATTTCAGCTTCTCAGATTTAAATATGGCGACACTACTGACACTCTTGAGGACTATAATGTTAGAGAGAATATATTCCAAGTGTATGACAGTGGTGTCCAAATTGTGGAACCTGGATTGGCACTGCAGGGGGGAATCAGAGGGAGGGGATCGAGGGGCAGCATGGAAGGCTTTCTAGAATTCTGTGGCCAGAGTTGGAACTCTTCGTCCTGCATTCACAGTCACAGGAAAAGTGACTCTGTCTCAGTCAACCTCCAAAGAGGGGGAAGGTGAGTTAGGTTTGGAAATTCCTGTGTCAAGCTCTGTCGGGCCTGGGAACTAGAACAGTTGAGCTTAACATTGGTGTGATGCACAGGGACCTGTGTGCCCAGCTAAGGCTGAATGAATGGGAACTGAGGAAAAGGGAGTAAGCTGCCTGAAGAGCTTCAATCACATGATCTCTCCTCACTCCCTTCTGTTTGTGAAGTTTCTCAGCCAAGAGAAAAACCATTAGGTGTCAAATTGCAAGTAGAAAGCATCCAAGCAGCTGCCTCATCCAAAGCAAGCTTCTGCCAAGGAACCTTAAATAAACTTGGTGAAGGGAAGCTGTCTGAAGTTATTTTGTGTGCCATGCATCTAGTTTGTTAGATGAAGACCTAGAAGTGGATTTCACTAATTAATCAGCGTACAGTCTAATAACAGACAAAATCCAATGTTCTATTTTTTTTAACCTCCTGATGCCCTTTGTGAGTTTCATTTGGGCAAAAGCTAGTCGCTACATTACTTAAGATAAAAGGAAATTCAATGTGTAGAGTTACATAGCTATATTTTTTAAGCTGATGATGAGCAGTGAAGTCAAGCAATTTCTCTAAGAATCAATGACTGGCTACAGCAGTAACACAAATAGCAAAGATGAGCATGTGTGAAGGAAAAAAAATCAAAGCCTTAGCAAATATAATTAAACATTTAAAAATGCTTTGTTTTAAAATTGTCTAAAGAACTGTTATGAGGAGACTTCAAGAAAAATCTGGAAAAATGGAATTAACAGGTAATGAAAAATTTCCACAACCTTTTAGAAGCCCCCATTATATTTCTATGCAATGTTTTCTGAAGAAAATAGTTACTGTTGTCCTTACT
>NW_022111324.1:43033585-43036351 GCF_000313985.2 Echinops telfairi | reverse complement strand
CACACAGGACTCTGCCCTGTAGGCCTACTCTGCGTCAGAATGGACTCGATAGCAGCGAGGGAGATTTGCCTGACGGAACATCCTTATGACAAAGGAGCCACCTTCTCTCTTAAGGTGCTTCTTGGCTGCTCACTTCAAAACACAGAACACAGTAGTTACAAGAAACACTGATGTAAAGCGTACGCTGAAGACGATGTGGTCCTTGCAGGAGGCTGCTTATGCCTGGAGATAACCATCTTCAAGGTCCCTGTGACTTTGAAAGCCTGTGGGCCCTGTGGGAGATCAGTGGTTCAACAAGGCATCCCACTCATCGAGTTGAGATACTTTGCCTAAGGGAATGAGGATGTGTGAGATCTGCTGTGATTTTTTTGCCTTTAGAGGCAGGTAGACAATCATTGAGATAAAGGTATAAATCAAAACTATTAACGCTAAGTAAGAATCCAGGAAACGTACCTCTAGAAAAATAGTCCAGCATCTATTAAAGTGAGGCATCAAGCATAAATACCGAATCAACAGAAGTCTTTACTTTTGTGAGCAAAGAAAGAGAGTGTATCCCTTATCCAAGGAGTAAATACAGGAGTTCCCAGAATTTTCAGGAGAATACCATGCACACACAGAGGCCTCAGTGGCTGTACAATGACTGACAGAGTGGACTCCACCCTTTCACTCATAATCCTCTCAAATTGACAACAGATTATATAACTACTACATTATCAGACAGAATATGGTGAGCAGGAACCAGGAAATTCTCAACTCTACAACTTGAAATAGGAGAGGGTTGACCTGGAAGTAGAACAACACAGGATTTCACCTTTTACCATTAAGCAAAATTTGTTTTCTCAGGAAAATTAACAGACACACAGGGAGAGTGTTCAACTATCTGTATTACTCATTAAAATGAACAAGGAAAAATTGTTGGAGCCTGGGTTGAGTTCAAGGCAAATGCTGAGACAGAGAGAGATTGATTGTATAGTCAGGCAGGATCAGAATAGGATAAAATGAGGTAGTCACAGAAGATATGGCCATTGGTTTTCCCAGCCTACTAGTCTTTGTTTTACTTTATTAGCCAATTGAAATAAAATGGATGCTGTGTGAAAGAGAAACATAAAATAATTTTATTATCTGTGCAGAGAAGGACCGGTGTGGTGGTCTTATGACCAAAATACCTTACAAACCAAGAAAACCAAATGCACTGCCATCTAGCTGATGCTGACTCATAGCAACCTTATGTGACCGTAACTCTTTACCAGAGTAGAAAGCTTATTCTCTTCTTAGGGCGAGGCCGGTGGTTTTGAATTGCTCACCTTGCACTTAGCAACCCAACTAGTAACCTCTACACCACCACGGCTCCAGGATTCCAAAAATTGGGAGGACCTGGGTCTCATCCCCTTAGATTTTTAGGATTTTTACTTTTTCCAACCCACCTCTATCCATAATGGAGGGCTGGTTGATAAATCAGTTTCTCCAAGATGTTCTCTAGATGGATCATTAACTTGAAAAATAGGCTCAGAGAGAAGAGCGGGTCTGATAATCTGTTCCCTATGAGTGATCCTTGGATCTGGAATTAGTTGGAGGACACTGATATATGGACTTTGCATGTTCTTGGGTCTGGTGTAAGCTAGGAAGAGCCTAAGGTCATTACATGGACTTTGCATGTTCTTGGGTCTGGCTTAAGCTGGGAAGAGCCTAAGGTCATTCTTTGCAAAGGGTCTTGGGATAGAATGCTGGTGACCAGGAGTCACAAGATGGAAGAGTTAGATAACAGAAAAGTGGGTCACGGACCAAGCAGGAAGACACAAAAGAGAGATATTGATCAGAAATGGTTAGAAGTTAGTACAAGACTCAAAAGCAAGAAATCAAAGTGTTGGCTATTTAAACAGTGAGATCCAAGCATCCTTAGGAAGCCTACAGTAAAGGAACAAAGAATTCGCTGAGTAAGGAGAACAAGCTGAGGGTCAGAAAGGCAAATAAACAATCCCTAAATTCAGGGGCAAAAAAGTTATGAATACAAAATCAGTCAACGGCCCAAAATCCAAGCTGTGAAATCAGTAAGTTCAAAGTGCTAGGTTCACAAATAGTGCATCAAGGAAAAGTTAAAGTGCTTACAGTTGATAAAAAGAATGTCCTTCTCCTGAGACAGCAAGCAGGAGTCTGAATAAGAGAGGGAGAAAAAATAACTTTTGTATAAAAATCAAAGCTATTTCGCTTCTTGCTATCAAGCTATGGAAATAAAAGGTAGAAGGCTTGTGAAAGAAGCTGAAAAGACCCCAGAGAACACGGGGGCTTCCCTGGGGCCCCTCCTCCTGATGTCAGTCCTCTTTCCAGCTGAGGGCCTGATCACGTCCTTGGCACATGGAGAGGAGAGACCAGAAGGTTCCATAAGATGGAACTGAATCCATGAATCTAAATCAAAGAGGCCATGGATATGTAGGCTACCAAGACAGATTATATTGTGGGCTTATGCATTGAGGGCCAAGATCAGTAGTTTGTGCTCATCAGCTGCTCCAGAGAAATATGAGACCTTCTACTCCTGTAAAGATCTAGTCTTAAAATCCACCAAGGGCAAATCGGATTAGACCAGAGCATGCACGCTGCTACAGGGAAGAGCCCACAGCTCAGGGAATCCAGGATCGATAAACACCTCAGGGCCAACAATGAGAGTCAAGATACCAGGAGAATTAGGGGAGGGGAAGGGAAGAAAGGGGAAATCGATCACATGGATCCATCTATAACCCCCTCCCAGGGCGACAAATAATGGAAAAGTGG
>NW_022111324.1:43018627-43033279 GCF_000313985.2 Echinops telfairi | reverse complement strand
CCTTATGACAAAGGAGCCACCTTCTCTCTTAAGGTGCTTCTTGGCTGCTCACTTCAAAACACAGAACACAGTAGTTACAAGAAACACTGATGTAAAGCGTACGCTGAAGACGATGTGGTCCTTGCAGGAGGCTGCTTATGCCTGGAGATAACCATCTTCAAGGTCCCTGTGACTTTGAAAGCCTGTGGGCCCTGTGGGAGATCAGTGGTTCAACAAGGCATCCCACTCATCGAGTTGAGATACTTTGCCTAAGGGAATGAGGATGTGTGAGATCTGCTGTGATTTTTTTGCCTTTAGAGGCAGGTAGACAATCTTTGAGATAAAGGTATAAATCAAAACTATTAACGCTAAGTAAGAATCCAGGAAACTTACCTCTAGAAAAATAGTCCAGCATCTATTAAAGTGAGGCATCAAGCATAAATACCGAATCAACAGAAGGCTTTACTTTTCTGACTGAAAAAGTAAAATTGCTCCTCTTCCCTAATTCAAATCACATGGAACTTAGAGTGCAGAAATGCCAAGAAAGTGGTGACAAGAAGAGTAAATGTAAGACAAAAGCAGTGGTTTCATACATTAGAAACAGGACGGATAATGTGGACTGCAGAGATGTCCATTTCAAGGGCCAGAAACATGTCTTTAATAAAATTGAATTGGGATGTTTTTAGGCATGGTGTGCATTTTCACTACACAGTATTTTATCAATCTTATTTATGCAAGTTTTTTTCATGACAATTTTCCACCCCCCACTTATGAATGCTTCTGGGGAAAAATCAAAATAACATTTTGTAGAGGTGTGACTAACTCAACAGGTGATCAGCTCATTAGAGATCTTGAGACTTGTCTTAGGTGGGTTCTCTAGAGAACAAGGTGGTAATATATTTACATAAGAAAAATGGATCCTACAATTAAAGAAGTGAACCAGTCTGAGTCTAGGCAAGTTCCAAATCCATTAGTCAGAAGTGAAGCCAGAAGATTTCCCTGGCTTATATGGCTTTAAGGTCTGATGAACCCAAGATCAGCCAGAAGACCAGTCTGTTGGCTGCAGAAGTGAAAGGATCCAGGTCAGTAGGTCAGGCTTGGGAATGGAGAGAAAAATAAATCAAATTTGGCAGCTCGGGTGGCAGGCTGCTGGTGGCTCCTGGAATTGGCCAGCAGTATAGCCAACCAGTGGCTCCAGTTCAAAGAACCAGAAGTAGACGAACCACATGCAGGATACAGAACAAGGAAAAAGCAACTAAGCTTTTCCACAATGTCTCCTTTACAGGCAGTAGGCCACGCCCTGAAGAAACTCTCTTTCATTGGCATCAGGACTAAACCTGAGTAAAGACTTGCATTAGAACCTAGCTTCCTACCATTGCTCATAGCAGATCCCTTTACAGAGTTGATTACATTGTGTTTTGTAATTATAGAATCTGAAAATTGCTTCCTATTAATTGCAATAATCCTCCTTTGTTCATGCTAATGGTGGTCTTTTTGGTATATTCTTATCTTTGATTCCTGTGATGAATGGGTTTTATTTCAACTTGGGTGCACCAGGATTCTCCATGATTTGGCCATTCTGACCTCCCATCCTGCATGATATGAGTTAACACAATGTCGTCAGATGTACCATGGAATCGGCTAGGAGCAATGGTAAAAAGTTGGGGTCCAAATGGCCAGTGTAGTTCTTTGCTCGGGTTCCGTCCTACATCATCTGAAAGGCTGAAGAAGCTGGTGAATCAGGTCAGATGATAGGCTGAAACTCAAGTTCCAGGAACCAGAGGTCAGGTAGAGGCAAGCCAAATACAGCATCCAGAACAAGAGAGTGAAGGATCCAAAGGTAACAAAGCTAAGAAAGCATGTTGGATCTCATGTCAAGACTTCCTGAGTCCTGTGCCAACATTCTTTCAGGGTCTTAGCTTGGGTCTGATGGATGTTTCTCACCAGTAACCAGGCACAAGTCTTCTGTCAATAGTCAGGAAGATGCCATCTTGTCCACATCTGAGATTCTGACGGAGGCATGACTTTTCCTTCTGCAGATCATAACCCCAAGGAATATAGTCACACTCTCTAGTAAATTGCGGACACAAAATATATCCCACCTTAATCCTGCCTCGTTAATTTACCAGATAACTCCCATCAAAGGGTATTATAACCACAGGTATAGAAGTTAGAATTTATAATGCATAACAAAATGGGGGACCCTGGCTCAAAGGGCCATGTTGGCAATTCACTGCATCAAGGTCACCCAGGTGTCTCAATGCCAAGAAGCCATACCCTCATTTTACAGAGAGAGTTCCACTCTGCCCTGATACTACACTCTACCCTGATACTGTCACTTCATTCGTGGCAATGAAGGTCCAGGCCAAACTCCCAACCCAAGTCCCCATGGGCTCCTGTGACTCTGTTGGATCTAGTCCTGTTTTGCCCAGTCTGACACCATGGGACTAATAAAGAGGTAATGCCCCAGAAACTCCAGCCTTGACTTGAACCCCCTTGACTCTTAGTTGAGCAGGCCTCCTCTGAAGCTGGCTCAGCGGAAAAGGCAGAGACCCCCCAGGCAGGACCCTGCCAAATGCTTACCTGAGTTGTCCGCGGCAGATAGTACCAAGGTCTGGAAACACACAGCAGCCTCAGGAGCAGAAGCTTTGAGCCTCAGGCATGCGGGTGTTATCACAGTGTCCAAGTCAATGAAAGTCTTATTTAACAACAGATACGGCACAGTAAACAATACATGCTTGTATTTATTTATTTATTTTTGGTCCTATAATTTGGGTGTGATGGAGAGAGAGCAAAAGAGGGAGGGGGTGAAGACAGGGAGAGAGGGGGAAGAGAGAGATGAGAGAGAGAGAGAGAGAGAGAGAGAGAGAGAGAGAGAGAGAGAGATGTGTGTGAAATTAGAGACTAGAGATCTGTGTTTGGGAGCTCTGATCCTAAAGAGCACTCACTTCCCAGAAGTGTTACTACCAGAGCTGGGAGGGAGGGAGGGAGGGAGTCTATAAAAAGAAAGTGCATCTTCAGCATGGGTATTTTGGGAAGCTTGGACAGAGTGAAATCATGTTCCATAGAAAGCACATGATTGATGTCTCTCTGGCACCCTTTTTTTTAACTGTTAGCAATCTCAGAGATGTAGCTCTTCCTTGAGCACATGAAAACCAACAATAAATCGATACAGGTATCTCCCAAGTTCCAAAGTCTCCTTTCTGCCATTTCACTTCGATGAAAGGCCTAGATTAGTACCTATTTTTTGCTAACTGAAGGAAATAAGAAGAGGCTTTTTGCTTTCACAAATGAAACTAGCATTCAGCACTTGCCAAGTACGAGAGGCAAGCATCTTAGCAGCACGCAGCCAGAGCTCTGAGCGGTGTCTGTGAACACTGTGTGCTAGTGTTATTTTAGGTTTTATGTGTTATTTGGTATGATTTGGTAGGTGATTTTCTGCGTCTGGGAACACTCAAAAAATTTCCCCGTATAAACTCATGGTAATTGCTTCTTTGCATTATGCCATTTCAGCTTACAAAGGTTTCCTAGGAACACTCTACTTGCAGATACTAGGGGAAACTTGTATAAATATACAGCCTAGTTATTGCAAGAACATACTAGATGTAGTATTTACAATGCCACCTCCTCCATCAGAATTAAGCCATTGGAGAAGTTTGAGCACAGCCTGGCGGTCAGTCTGCATTCTACAATAAGGCAATCGAGAGCATCATAAAGTTTCTACACAAGAACACTTCAATCTCGCAAAAACGATCCCAGAAAAACACACAGATTGTTACTATACAATTTGCTCTTCTGTTTTATATAATAGCACTGATGAAAAGACTTCACCTTGTGTACTTTGGACATGTTGTCAGGAGAGAACAATCCCTGGAGACAGATACCAGGCTTGGTAAAGTAGAAAATCAAAAACTCACAACTGTCAAGTCAGTACTGACTCATCTAGTAATCCATAGAACCCTAGAGTACCTTATAGAACAGGATAGAACTGCCCCTATGGGTTTCTAAGACGATAAACATTTATAAGAGTAGAAAGTCTCATCTTTCTGCCACAGAGCTGCTGGTAGTTTCAAACTGCTGACCTGGGGGGAACACAGCCCAATGCATAAGCAGCACACCACCAGGGCTCCTTGGTAAAGTAGAGGAGCTGTGAGAAGGAGGGAGGCCCTCGACAAGCTCTACTGACAGCAGCTGAAGCAATGGGCTCAAGCATAAGCACAGTTGTGAGGATGGCACAGGACAGGGTAGTGGTTCGCTCTGATGCACATGCGGTAGCTATGAGTCAGAACCAACTTGATCCTACAGGCAGAAGTCTCAACCAGAGCTGCTTCAGGAAGACAGTGATCATTTAATTAGTTTCTCCTCCAAGTCCCACTCATAATTCCCCTCCCTTAGCCCTCCCCTTCTTGTCTAACTGCAGGAAATTCACCCAGTTTCTAGGTCACTGTGTTACATGAGAATAAGATGCTGCTTTCTGGATGGAGATGGTGGCAGTTCATGAAGTCCTAAAACTCTGTTTCCTTTCCCTTTCTTAACACCTACAGCAAAGTGGCTCCAGAGTCTGTTATGTGCCAAGCTCTTGAAGTACAAGTGACAAACTCACTGAAGCATGAGATTTTACAGTGAAATCAAGGTGACAGAAAGACAGAGGGGCCAAATTAGAGAACTGGCAGATGGAAGAGCCAGAAATCTCGAGCCAAAGGGCACAACGTAACTTTGTTCTGAAATATGAAACAAACATTGAGAAAGCTTGACAATAAAATTGTCATAGTAATTACTGTTAATAGTAAACATTTTACCCAAATTTGATTTAAATTCACACTTAAAAGATATGTTGGTTCTTCTGCTTAAAGATGGCTAAGTGATCACGCAGAGAGTAATCCCTCTACAGCAAGTCAGAGAAAAGCACCAAGAAAGAAACAGCAGGTTTCTGGGAATCTTTGGAAATGACAAAATAACTAAGTAGCCTGAAATCTCCAAATGCTAGACTGTGGGAGCAGGCAGAGTGTAGGAAAAGGAAAAGGCATCCATGGGACACTTAGCGCTTTCTCCCAGACACGCCTGGCTCCTTGGGCTCCTGGCCAGTTCACATGACCACTCCAGCTCCCTGCAGGTTCCTGCGCCGACCTTGCCTGGCTCCTGATGTGCCTAATGTTTTTCTCCCAGTCACTTAGCTTGATTGGCTACTCTGTTTCTTGAAGTAGCCTCAAGCTCCCTGTAGGTGACTGTCTCTGACCCCTGACTGGGTCACACATCTTGCACTTTCTCCCAGCCTCAGATGTACCTTGGCTAGAGACCGTTCGCAAGATCACCTTGGTTGCTGTCTGTTTCCTGTGCGTGTGTCCCAGGGTGGTTCTCAAGGCCACTATGCAGGTCCAATCCACCCATGGGTGCTTCCGGTCACCAGCTCCACTTATCTCCGCTGCCACAAGTCCCATGCCCACCCTGATTCCCTACCTTTTTTCTTGACTACTACGCTCATGCCAACATCAACTACAAAACCCCTGGTCAGAGGGGAGACTTCAACCAGTGACTAAATTTTATAAATATAATAATAATTACTTTCATGTTTTACTGTTTTCATATATTTTAATTAGTAGTACCTTACCTTTCCATTTTTTTCCCATTTTCTTTCTCTTTTCTTTTCCTTTCTCTCTTCTCCATCTTCCTCCTTCTCCTTTATTCATCTATTTATTTTGAAGTTTCGCCTTACATCACTTGGTGGAGTTAAAGGCCTTCACATGACCCAGTCTCGCTACTGTCCTTAACTGCATCAAAGTGCCCTAGCAACAGCAGAAAATAGCAACACACACACACACACACACACACACACACACACACACACCAGAAAAGCAGGAACAAACACCCAAATGCAAAGGAATGGACTCGAGACGGAAAGGTTCTGGGAATACCAGAAAAAGAAATCCAAAGAACGATTCTTGCGTACTTTCAACTGATGGAGAGAGACCCCAAGCAACCAAAGAATGGAAAACAGAATCTTCATAAGAAAACACATAGCAAAGCAGAAGATTGCTGCTAAGATAATTACAAAACACTATTTAAACAAAACAGCAAATGAACCAAAGAAAAGGGAAGGTGAACTAATTAACTTGAAGACAAATATTTCAACTCCAATCTAGTCTCATAAGGAACAATCAACATAAAGAGCAAAGGAGTCAGAAAAAAATTCTAAGAATTACTGTATATGGAAACCATCAAAAGAAAAAACTTACATCTCATTAAGATTCTAGAATGTGTGAAGAAAGGTGATGTTGCCTGACTATCAAAAGATATAGTGTCTGGGGTCTTATAGGCTTGAAGATAAACAAGCGGCCATCTAGCTCAGAAACAATAAAGCCTACATGGAAGAAGCACACCAGCCTGTGTGATCATGAGGTTTCAAAGGTATCAAGAATCAAGCATCAAAGAACAAAAAAATATCATTGCGAATGAGGGTCAGTATGGGGTGAGCCCATCTGTAGACAACTGGACATCTCCTTACAAACGGGTTGCGGGGAGGAGATGAGCCAGTCAGGGTGCAGGGTAGCAATGATGAAACATACAACTTTCCTTAGTTCTTAAATGCTTCCTCCTCCCCCACTACCATGATCCCAATTCTACCTTACAAATCTGGCTAGACCAGAGGATGTACACTGGTACAGATAGGAAATGGAAAAATAAGCAATCCAGGACAGATGAACTCTTCAGGACTAGTGGTGAGAGTGGTGATACTAGGAGGGTGGAAGGAGGGTGGGGTAGAAAGGGGGAACCGATGACAAGAATCTACATATCACACCCTCCCTGGAGAACCCACAACAGAAAAGTGGGTGAAGGGAGATGACAGAAAGTGTAGACATGACAAAATAATAATAATAATTTATAAATTATCAGGGGTTCATGAGAGAGGGCACAGTGGGGATGGAGGGGAAAAAATGAGGAGCATGTACCAAGGGCTCAAGTAGAAAGCAAATGTTTTGAGAATGATGATGGCAACAAATGTATAAATGTGCTTGATGCAATGGATGGATGGATGATGATAAGAGTTGTATGAGCCCCCAATAACATAATAAAAAAAAAAAAAGATTCCAGAATGGGAAGAAACAAAAATACCCACAGAAAAAAACAGTGCAGGAAATCCTTGAAGAAAACTTCCCTAACAGCATCAAAACAGGACCAAACTCACTTCCATCAAGTCGATTCCAAGCCATAAGGAACAATAGGACAGGCAGGAGCCGCCCCGCTGAGTTCCCACGGCTCTAACTGGGAGCCTCTGTTGTCAGCCGGCCTCGTCCTTCTCCTGTGGGGTGGATGGTGCCTTCCACTACCCAGCAGGGCTTCTAACACCATTGAGGAGGGGACAAAACTGACCCGGAAGCTGAGAGAAGCTGAGAGAACGCCAAACAGGATAGACCTGAAAAGAAAAAAAGTGTGACGCATTTAGTTAAGCTTCCCAACCTCAAGAAGAATAGAATTCTGATAGAGGTCAGAAAAAAAATGAACAGTTTCCTGCAAAGCTCAGATTTTCAGCAACAATCATGCTGTCAAGAAGATAATAGGATGACATATATAAAACCTTGAAAGAACAAAACAGTCAGACAAGAATCTTTATCCAGCAAAATTACTATTCAAATAGGAGGGGGAAATAAAAGTATTTTCAGACAAGAAGAAAGTAACTTGTAAAATCAAAATCGGCATTACAAAAAAAACATTCAGTGGGTACTCTGGACAGATCATTAAAACAGTAGCATTAGACAAATCTGAGATCAACATTCAAAACAAGTCCATATAAAGGAGAAGGGAGAAAAAGGAGGAAGATGTAGGAGGAGAAGGAGTGAGGAAGGGAGAAAGACAGGAGGGAAGGAAAAAAGAAGAAATGATGCAGAGAAGGGGATAAATGATAGGTTAAAACTTATCAAGAGAAACAAACTTAATTTCCTATACTGACTGGACATAATGCTTTCTATATTGAAAATATCATCCAAGTGACTCAAACATTGGGGGAGGGGAAAATGCCCATATTATGGTGCATTATATTGAAATTTTCAAAGATTGATAACTAATAGCTCATTTCCATAGAGTCAGTTCAGGCTCACAGAAATCCTGTAAGACAGGGTTAAACTGCTCCTCAGAACAGATAGCTTCCTTTTTCTGCACGGAGCGGCTGGTTGGTTTGAACCAAAAAGTTCATGGTTAACAGTCCAGTACTTAACCTGGAAGACCACCAGGGCTCCTAGCAAGCCCTGTTGTAGATTCAAAATGTCTCAAGAGAAGAGGGAATTGTGAGGTCAATGTTGACAAGTCACACAGCAGCTACTGATGGCTCTGAGGACAAGCATGCAATGTGACAGGCCATTGGCTCGAGTCCAAAGAAACAGAGGTCAATGAGCTAGATGCAGGACCCAGAAAGCAAAAGAAAACATGCTTTTCCACAGTGTCAACTTATATAGGAAGCCTGCCTTACAAACACCCAAGGAAACTTCCTTTCATTTGCTTCATGAATGTGGTCTGAGTAAGAGTGTTACACTCCACCCTAACCTTCTTACCAGATGACTGGAAGATCCCATTGTGCAGCTGATTACATTGTTTTAGGTCGGGTCATGGAGGATTACTAGATGTTAGCTGCCAAACCACTGTGAATCCTGGCCCAGCTAAATTGACACAAAACCTAACTATCACAGATTGAAAACAACAGGACTCCAGTGGCACCATGCTTCTCAAAAAGCAACAGTCAAAGCTGGAAAACAAACAAACAAAAAGATGTCTTTAATGCTCGAGGAATCTGCAGGATATGAGACTTCCAAAAAAAAAGTTCCTAAAAAAGGTCAAAGATATAGAACAGAAATGTAAAAATATGAGGTGGCTTCAAAAGGTTTATGGGGGGGAAAGGTAAAATTAAAACAATGAAAAATTCCCATGAAATTTTTGATGGCTCTTTTATATACGAAAGGAGGGAAATAAATCAAGAAGATAAGACTACATCCTATGTTAATTTTAATCTTAAAGATTATAAGTGTTCCCTGTGTCCTAGGAAAATGTATACAGAAATATCAGCAACAAGATTGAGCAGGACAGCTTCAGAATTTCAGGCATCAAAAAAGAAACTTAACCATATGTGTTAGTCTGGGTGGACTAGAGAAACAAATTCATAAACACGCATATGTATACAATGGAATGGTTTATTTACAAGAGGAATTGAACATTGAGAAAACATCCCAACCCAGTCCAGTCCAAGGTCATAAGTCCGATACTAGCCCGTATGTCTGATATCAATCTATAAAGTCCTCTTCAGATTCACGAAACACATGCAATGATGCCGAATGCAGAAGATCACAAGCCAGTGGGTAGAAAGTCTTTGGGTCCAGTGGCATTGTAAGCATCTCAGCGCCGGTAGGGGTCTCTGTGGCTTCTCCAGCTTCCGAGGTCTGGTTGCATCCATGTGGCTTGTCTTCTACAATGTCACTCAGGGAGTGGCAGAGAGAGAGAGGTGTCTTCTGCCTTCAAGGAGGAAGTACCAGATTTCCCAGAATTCCCAGGAGAAGGCCGTGTCCACAGAAGTCTCATTGGCTATCTCCAAATTGACAGCCTAGACTCCACCCCTACACTCTGCATCCTTAAATTGACACCAGATTAGGGGACTAAAAGACTCCATCTAGCAGTTTTGCCCCATGCACATAAATTATCCCCAGTCCCTGGTTTGTCTGGGGTTTGGATGTCCAGTGTAGGATTGAAAATCTCTGCGCCACCAGGGCTCAGTTACAACGCCTTTGGAGAGCTCTATCTGACCACATCTCGCAAGAATTCCAGAGCAATTCAAATGACCGACCACTTCTCAGAAGAAAGATGTGGCCATCTGCTCCAGTAAAGTTGTTCAGTCCTGGGAATTCTCTCTGGTGTTCCTGTTTCATCATCTAGGGTCACTGTGAATCAGAATGGACTCAATGATGAGTTTGGTTTGCTTGGTCAGCAGTTTAAAATGGGTTTTATTACGACAATCATATTTCTGTGAAATTATATGTGGACACCCTTCCGCAAGTATGCAAGGAACTGTGTACCAAGATGTTTCTTTATGCAAATATTAAAACAGCAAAACATTGTGGGTACAGGCTAAGGAGCCATAGAAAGAAATAAAGGAGCAATGACTCATGGGGGAAGAGTCCTTTAGGACTGTCGGCTGCTGAGAACAAGCTGTAGCTGGGGTCTCCCTCATCTCAGTCCAGGCTCCCCAACTAGGGTCTGGACTTGGGAAAACTGCTCGGTCGACAATGCCCCTTCATGCTGGTAGAAGGCCAAGGCCAGACACATGCCCTGGATATCACTGAAGGAGTGATGTCAATGAGTCATTTCTAGTAACGGTTGCAGGTTCCTTTCCAGCTCTGAGAGATCACCCAGCAAGTTAAAACTTGTGCTTTTGTCTTTGAGAATCTCCAGGCGTTCCATGGTATGATCTTACTCTGCTGAGTATAGAAATAGGAGAAACCAAAGAAATAACTACCTAAGCACTTCATGAACTGGCTTTCATTGGTGAAAGCAATGTTTGTGCACTTATAATGTTCATGTAGTGCCAGAATGTGTGAAGTAAAAGATGAATGAGTTTGCAGGGGGAAAATCATCTGGGCATTTCATGGTTAGAAGGGCAGAAATTTGGGTTGGCATCTGCAGGTTCCCAACAGCACTCAGTGGCAGAATTCAATGAAACGAAGTCTTTGAAACTGTGGGATCACAACTGTCTTTCTTACCTGTTATAGCTCCACCATGATGTCATTCAAGTATGAAGACAATGATAGACATCCACAAGCTTGCAATATCAGATAAAACAACATCACAGAAAAAATCTGTTAATACTTACCTTACAATGAAATCAAATTAACGATGAAGTCACTTTGAGTAGGAATCACCTCTGTGTCCCAACAACAACGGGTGAATCCAAACTAAGCGATTCTGGAATGAGGAAACTCTGGAAAGGACTGCTGATACTTTACCTCCATTTACTCATCGATCGAATGCATTACTGTCCTGCTTGATATTGTGAGCTCATCCACATGAGTGAGAGAAACGTGAAGAAATGGAGAGGGGCAACACTGAATGCAGTGAGGGTTCTAAAATGTATTGCCTTTATGAAAAGTAAGGTAATAGAATTCACTGAGGATTGTTGGTAAACGTTCTTGTTGTTCCGTGCTGTCAAGTCGATTCTGCCCGTAGCACCCCTATGTACAACAGAATGAAACCTCACCCAGTCCTGGGCCAGCTTCACAACCGACCTTACATTTGAGCCCCTCACATCTCACATTGTTGCAGCCACTGTGTCAACCGGTCTTGTCATGTGCCTTCTTTCCCCTGCCCTCCACCCAGCATGAGGTCCTTCTCCAGGGTCTGCTCTCTCCTGACAACATCTCCAAAGTTTAGCAATCTTTGCCTCTCAAGTGTTTTCTGGATGTAATTGTCCAAGATGGATTTGCGTGTTCTTTTGGCAGTCCAAGATCAGAAATGCGATGGAATGAGAGGCGACTGCAGTTCAAGCTATAGCTTTACAAAAGTAAGGTTCCCTGTGGGATCCCCAGAGGAAGAGCTTTGTGTCTAAATAGATGAAAGGGTCGGTGTTTGTATTCATACCTGACGTTTTACAGAATATGGCTTCCACTGGGACTGCTTAGATACAGACAAAAACACCATAATACTTGTTTTTCTTGCTTCGGAGACCTTTGGGTCTTGGTTTTGTGGGTTATTTCAGACAATTGATATAATGTTATTGCTAATACTTTTGTCAAACCTCTGGTTCACATGGAAGTTGGGATAACTCACACAGACAATTACCCCTGTATATCCTTTTAAATCTTGAGGGTTTTTTGGGGGGGGATGTGAGTGGTGACAATACAAAAAAATAACAACAACAATAAAACTAGTGCTTCAAAACCCTTGTGATTTCAACAATAATTTACAAACACTATTGAGAGATCATTTTGCTCTGAGCATTGTGCTCTTTTGAAGAATTCAGTCTATTTAGAGAAACAGACTTCAAAATCGAAAGTTAGATTGGGTGTTTAGATTCCGGGAAGATCTGTAATCATTTTATTTGGTCTCCAAGATAATGTTATGATATGCCTCTTTAGTAGTCATAATCAAACTGTCGCTCCCTTATTACACATCTTTAAACTGGGTCTTCAGGGGAGCTCTCTCCTCAGCGCCAGTCAGTTTTTGCTTGTTTGCTTGTTTGGGAGGGTGGCTCTTCCACTACAGCATTGCGCTGTGGTTATCCTAATTTGATATTACAGAAGCAGAATATAGAAGATACTGTTACAATGGTGATCCAAGAATGTCCACAAAAGTCATGATGAGAGGAAGGGAACATATGTGAAGGCACTCTCCTATTTTCTCTGTCTCCGAGACGTTGGGGGGTGGACAAGAGACAGGCAATTTGCCCTTGGAAACACATTCAACATGTTTTAAATACACTTCCCACCAGAGGATCTACCCTGAATTCGCTTACTTATTGTGTATTTTAGCTGTTTTTTCCTTCTGCTTTGGGTGATTTGGGTCTCAACATTTAGGCTATCTTGATTTCTTTGCAAAATTTCAAAGGATAGGGAGGCTTAATTCCCAGATATGATTTGATTTTCTCAAAAATATTATATTTTTAAGGCAGCATCAAAAACACTATTAGACCCCATTATAATAAACTGAACTTGGCTGTGTTTAACTTTAGCCATACTTATCACAGATTAAAGAACTGCAATATTTTGAACTTGAAGATGAAATGCCCTTAATGGACAGAATCAGAGTCTAGTTATCTTAAGATCACTGGACTTTGTTCAAATCCTGCTTATTTTTTTAAGTTGCTTGGCATCTGCCATTTAAGTTTGTTATCTATTTGCTATCTGTTTTTGTATTCTGAGCTTTTGTGTAGAACTACCACCTCTTTTTCAGAAAAAAATTATTTACCAGCACCTAAAAATTAATTTTTTCACTACAGTCTATGATGCAGGAGAAAATGCAAGTATCTGCTTTTGCAGAGTCCTGGATTGTTCTATCACCTCCCAGGGGGGCAGTATTGGCCACTTTAGGAAAGAGTGGTATTAGCTACTCAGAGGCTGCCACTGGGAGAAGCAGTGGTAATGAAAGGAAACTGGCAGGAATCTTGACACAGACGAGAGATGGAGACACATCCTCACCTACCTCCCTGCCCCCACACACACACCTGCACAAACGAAGGGGAAGGGAAGAATAAAACATTTTTCTTTATTGATAGAATATTGGAGGTAATGAAATGGCTGGGAAAAAAGGATAATCACCCAACCTCCATAACAGACTTGAGTTCTGGGTCCGAGACAGGAGTACGCATGAATTCCAGGGTGCCGTGGTGCCAGAATGCAAGTACCTGAAATGAGGAGGGGACACTCCAGAGCGCCAGCCAATAACAGAAGACCCTCCAGAAAGGCAGCCAATGGTGGGAGGCTGTCCAGCAGCAGCCGATACGGTGCAGCTTTATGTCTTTGCCAGACCATTCAGATTCACTAATGGCCCTTTGGACTTCTTTTCCAATGCACCCCCCTTCAATGAACTTACTCCATGTGTCCATACCCTTTCTCTTGCTCTGGTATTAATTTTGTCCCTCACTTGGAATTTTCCTTGTGAATGGGACAAGAACTAAGGAGTGAATAGGCTTGAAATTCTGAGCTTCCTCCCGGTAGCACTGGTGTAGACTAATAGTTGTGCATTAGTGAATAAGTGTTACTGAAATTATTGCTTTCTACCTTGTCCTCATTGACTTTTTTCTATCACTTAAAAGTTATTGATTCATGTAGGTAAATGTTTACATATGTTTTAACTAAAAAGCTGTCCTTTATATTTTCTTATTAGTGTTTTATATAGTATTATTGACTGGATTGATGATTACTATCAGGGTTATCAAATGTTGTTTGGAGGTTGCTTACAATGTAATTTTTCGGAAGGTTAAGCAAAAGATATTCTATGAGTCAATTTGGGCTCCCATCTTAAGGTGTAAGTCCTGATCAAAGAACAGATAGTTCTTACATTGTGACTCCACTTGCTACTTTTAGGACGGTTATCATCACTTATTATGGGATGGTACATATGCATCAGACAACTGGTTCTTTAGGTCCAAGTCCTCTGGCTTGGTGCTCTTTGCTTTGGGGTTCAACTCAAGGTCACAGGTATACTCTCGATCTTTTATTCCTTCGGAGCTGGTCAAATGATGAAGATTGCCAGGCAAGGGAGTAGAAATAAAAAGCATATTATTCTTGTAAGGGAGGATAAAGTTTAAATTGCCACCAATTATTTAATATGCCACAGTTAAAAGTTAACTGGGTTCAAGTGTGATAAGATCATCTGAACTTGAGATAGGAGTGTGGAAGAATGTAGCATTTGCTTTCATCCTGTCTTACGCCAAGGTGATGGGTGGTATTAGTATTAGTATTAGACAATCTGTGGGAGCAAGGCCCTGGATGGAGGTGAGTGGGAAGGAGAGAGAAAAGAAATATTTTTTTAAATGAATCAAGATGAGATGAACTAGAGTTCTCATGAAGCAATTAGAAATCCAAGAATATACCAACCAAAAATAAAAATCCAATCCATTGCCACCAAGACAATTCTATTACAACCAGAGTTTATTGAAGGGGGGTGGAAAAACAAAGGATTCAGAATCTGGCAGCACCTTGT
>NW_022111324.1:43016001-43017295 GCF_000313985.2 Echinops telfairi | reverse complement strand
GGGGAAGGGTGGGGAGCACACAAACCCAGGGCCAAGGAACAACAAGAGATCTAAAATTGATGGTGAGGAGGGCATAGAATGCCTAGTGGGGTTTGATCAAGTGCAATGTAGCCTAGAGGACTTGCTGAGAGCTGAATGAAGGTGGAATATGATAATGAGACAGGAGGAAAGTGAAAGGAAACAGAGGAAAGAAGTTGGAAACAAAAGACATTTATAGGGACATAAATATAGGTATGTATATATGTAAATATATTAATATATAATGATAGGGATATACATCTATGTACATATATTGATATGATAAGTATTAAGGTAGCAGAAGGACATTGAGCATCTACTCAAGTCCTCCTTCAATGCAAGAACACTTTGTTCTAATAACCTGGCATTCTTATTCTGTGATGCTCACCTTCCTGACATAATAGCTGAAGGCAAAATGGGTGCATAAGCAAATGTGGTGAAGAAAGCTGATGTTGCCTGGATATTACAAGATATATTGTCTGGGGTCTTAAAGGCTTGAAGTTAAATAAGAGGCAATCTAGCAGGGAAGTAGCAGAGCCCATATGGAAGAATCACACCAGCCTGTGTGATCATAAGATGTCGGTGAGATCAGGTATCAGACATCAGAAGACCTAAAACAAATAATCATATCGATGCAAACAAGGGGGGGTCGAAGTGGAGACCCAAAGCCCATCTGTAGCAATTGGACATCCCTCACAGACGGGTCAAAAGGAAGGAATGAGCCAGACAGGGTGCAGTATTGCACTGATGAAACACACAATATTCCTCTAGTTCTTTAATGCTTCCTCCTCAACACTATCATGAACCCAGTTCTGCCTTACAAATAAGACTCTACCAGAGCATGTACGCTGGTACAGATAAGAGCTCTCGACACACAGAATCCAGGACAGATTAACCCCCTCAGGAACAGTAATGGGAGTAGTGAGGCCAGGAAGGTAGGGGAAAGGTTGGGGGAGAAAGAGGGAATTGATCCCATGATCAACATAACCACCACCACCCCAAGTGGAACAAACAACAGAAACATGAGTGAAGGGAGAAAATGGACAGTGTAAGATATGAAATAACAGTAATTTATAAGTTATCAAAGGTTCATGAGGGTGTAGGATGGGAAGAGAGAGTAGTTGATACCAAGGGCTCAAGTAGAAATAAATGTTTTGGAAATGATAATGGCAACATATGTACAAATGTGTTTGATATAACTGATGTATGGATTGTTATAAGAGCTGTAAGAGCCCTCAACAAAATAATTTAAAGAACAAAATAAAATTAACATCAA
>NW_022111324.1:42995940-42999061 GCF_000313985.2 Echinops telfairi | reverse complement strand
AAATTACATCTGTTTCTTTAAAGTTCATAAAACACATATGTATAGGTCACAATTAGGTATGCTTCTATTGTGCTCTTTTGCACTGCCATCAGGTTTGCTAATGCTTTTAAACACTATGTATATGTCACTTATATAGCCAGAGTTCAGAGATATTGCAAGTTCGGTTCTAGACACCAGAATAAAGCAATTATTGCAGCAAAGTGAGAGTCATACCCCTTTGGTGAGGGGTGGGGGCATGCTGGCACATACAAACGTTCAGTTCATACTATGCAGTAGTTTATTCAATGTGCAAGGCTGTTGTTAAGTAGGTTCCAACTCATGCCTCTCTTTGTACAACAAAAGAAAATAACACTGCTTGGCCCTCACATCCTTCACCATCCTCACAATGTTTTCGTTTGAGCCCATTGTTCTAGCGACTGTGTCAGTCCATCTCATTGAGAGTCTTCTTTATTGCTGCCCTTCTACTGCTGTCCTTCCCCATCACTTGTCTCCATAAGTAGCCTAGCATTATAAAAAGTACTTGAAATGCTGCTAGAATTACCAGAATGGGGCACAAAGACGAAGTCAGCATATGCCATGGGAAAGATGGTGCTGATAGACTGACACAAGGTTGTCCCAAATCGTCAATTTGTAAAAAATCAATATCCATAAAGTACAATAAAATAAGGTGTGCCTATAATGTGAAGTTCTACAGAAAGTGTTTGTCAATGTGAAATTGGAAACATACATATAATAATGCTTTCTAAAGATTAAATATGTCATTAGAAAATTATTCTAACTTTGAAATTCAGATATTAGAAGCATGGAAAGTAGGTGGTAAATAACTTTTTGAAAATTGTGTACCTGCATTCTGTAATCATGGAACACAAAATGAATCTCTATCAATCAACCAGGCATAAATATGTCACTAAATTCCCATAGTTTTCAATTAATTAACTTGGCCTTGAAACATGTAGCAAAAAATAATATAAATATATCATACAACAATTCCCTAATTGACAACACAACACAATATAAATTAACAAAGCATGATATGTCATTAATTTATTATCTGGCAATGAAACATACAAATTATAGTTGAACATGACTGTACTCAGCTATATAAACCTGTGGATTCTTCTCATTTTCAGAGATAAGAGAAACAAGAGGTCTGTCTACCCTCTGAAGACTGAGGAGCCTGCAGGGAAATTGCATGCCTGCCCCAACCAACCCGGGACCCCCACTTTGGGGATCACTCTGAGTTTGAAAGGCACTCAAGTGTCTTCTCTGAGACCACTTGCAAAGGTAAGTCTCTGAAGTAGAAAGATTTTAATTTTAAAGTGTAAACTAACATTACAATTTTCAATTCTGATTCTCCAATGTTAAAGGATTATCTATAGGTTTTACCTGTGTGTCTTACCATGATTATTACTTTGTGATAAACTAATGAAAGGATTTCATAAACTTGAACTTTTCTTTAGTCATTCTTCAGATAAAATCCACCCAGACAATAGGATTTTCAAAGGCTTATTTTTCAGATGGAGGTAGCCTGGCCATTCTTCTGAGGTCTTGACCCTTTTACCTTTGAGTAAGCAGCTGAGCACATTAACCCTTTGCGTCACCCAGGCTACATTTTCAAATGATGATGAAAACACTGAAATTTCAATTGATAGTAGCTACCAAAGCTCCTATCTCAAGTGGTCTTCAAAATAAGTGAGACACTACAAATGTCTCCATTTTAGAGTTGCCAGATTTGGGAATTAAAAATACGGTAGTCTAGTTAAACTGTAACTTTAGATAAACAACAAATTTTCGGTGTAAGTATGAGCAAATATTGCATGGATATGCTTACCTAATCATGTCCATGCTGTCATGGAGAAAACACCCATGCATAGTGCAAGGAAAGAAGTAAGAGTCTGGTGGCGTTATTTTGTAAGCATTCCATTGCTAACTATGGTATCCAAGCAAAGAACCCTAAAAATGGACCCGATTTTATTAAGTTGAGATTTTGTGCTTAGTTTCTCTAACTAGGTCTTTAAATTATTGACAGCACTAAAATCTAGAAAATGAGCATTTTATCCCTCATGGTACAATGTCTAGGGATACAACCTATAGTCTTAGTTACATAATGTGGTGGAGTGAAATTTAATATGGCTCTTCTACCCAAGTGTCTATAAATCCTATCAAATCCTTGGGTAGGATTATGCAAATAGATTATTTTAAAACTAATAGAAGGGTTGGTCAGTTTGGTTTTTTTGTTTGTTTGTTTGTTTTGTCTTTAGCCACTCCTTTCCTCTGCTCTAAGGATGACCTATCTATGACACAGCAGCAGAGAGCAAGCCCGGATCTTTGGAAGAGCCTGTTCTAGATCTCTGTCTGAGACTGTGGCACAGAGCTGCGGGACAGAGCAAGAGGATTCCTGCTGGGACTGTGAACCTGTGTGGTAGAGCTAAAGGCCCAGGGGCAGAGGCTGAGGACAGAAGAGAGTCTTGGCTGCTGGCTGAGGAGAGGTGTTGCTGTGGACCACTGACTGCATCTGTAGGGTCCACTGATTCTGACTTGTGGTTACCCATTGACTTCCCTAGTACTGTAACCCCTTAATTGTGAGTCCTGTCAGTCAGCTCTGTGTGGCTGTTGCAATGAATTATTGAACCTAGCATAGAAGTAGAGTCTCAGGGGAGGGATAGTTGGGTCAGAAAGAAGGATGTGGGGTGAAGGTATACCTGGTCCCTGGCCCCTGGTCCCTGGCTCCTGGTAATAAGGAAGCCAGAGGAGGTCAGATATGCCCACCTCCATGCTGACCATTGCATATACTCCACTTATTACTTTCTTTTTGTGATGAAAAACAGAGATGTGTAATGGAATTCCATATTCCAGTGCAGTGGACCTCACTTTGATATATGGTCTCACAGTGTAATTCACCATTAGGTCTACCACTTACTTTCTCTCTCTCCTTTTAGGGTAGCTTTGGAGGAAAAGAGAAAGTTGAAAACTTTCTAGCTTTCTCCTTAAACTAATAACAAGTTTAAAAGTATTTATTTAACAATATTGAAAGGGTGGACTTAAGGGAAAAGAAACACTTAAAACACAAAACAGCTACATTTATGAGATGTCACTCATGCCTGAAATCTTGGAAGAAAAC